>NC_060188.1:27754582-28054582 GCF_021184085.1 Oncorhynchus gorbuscha
TTAATTTGCACTTTCTCATGTTACAACCCTTTACATCAATGTAATGTGGTTCCAGGCAGCTTCAGTTCAATAATCAATGACATGTTTCAGCTGTGCTTCCTTGGATGGCAGAATAACAGAATAATTTATTGCTGTATACCAATCCATACTCATGTACCATTTCTAGTCATCTTACTAACTACTGCAGAGAGGAAGGTGAGGACAGGAAGGGAGAGAGAGAGAGAGAGAGAGAGAGAGAGAGAGAGAGAGAGAGAGAGAGAGAGAGAGAGAGAGAGAGAGAGAGAGAGAGAGAGAGAGAGAGAGAGAGAGAGAGAGAGAGAGAGAGAGAGAGAGAGAGAGAGAGAGAGAGAGAGAGAGAGAGAGAGAGAGAGAGATCGATACGACCTTGCCTGCCACTATAAGGCGTGTTGATGACTGACAACCCACTCATTTGTTTTGACTCACCCATCCCTCACAGATTTGTGATGCCTGTCTAAGCTAACTACCAAGTAGTGCGCTGCCAAATAACTTGATTTTCCCCTTGGCGTGACTGGTAAGACGCTTCAGAAAGGCGGTCACGTGTGTTTGCAAGGCGGAGGTCCGGGGTTCGAGCCTTGGTATGAGCTGAATCAGGAGGAAGCAAGCAAGCAGGGTGACGCACACAACTTGCACCTGGTATACATCTCATTAATGGTGAGACACACCAAGAACCGGACAGACCAAGCATCAACGTTGAGCCTTTATAAGGAAACGGTGGTCATCGGAAGAAGATGATCCCGCTATGCACAGGTCTGTGCTTCTTTCCAGTAGAGTCTATGTACAGTATGTACATAGACCCGGGTCTCTCTCACTCCACTGGAGTGATGCTCTGAGACACTCCTCATACTGTATTCTCACCCAACATCATTAGCATAGCCAGGAAATCTGTGCTCTCAGCAATCGCTGACCTTTGCCGTGACAACGCTAGAACAACAACAGCAACATACGTTGAGGACAGAAACACTCTAAACACTCTAAAAAAGGAGCCTGGTAGGCAGGTAACATACGGTGGCCGTACTGTAGTAGCCTGCCTGAGGGGCTCTTATGGGTGCAGCTTTCATAGAGAAGGAACAAGGCCCGGCTGGGTCTTGTTGTTGGGTCTGTTGATAGCAGCGAGGCAGGCGAGGCCCACTGGTGCAATTGTCTCCTGCTGTTGAACCTGTTGACGTCAGGCAGGACCACTCCAGGGAGCAGGGAAGGATGGCTGGGGACTGAGAGAGAGAGAGAGAGAGAGAGAGAGAGAGAGAGAGAGAGAGAGAGAGAGAGAGAGAGAGAGAGAGAGAGAGAGAGAGAGATGCTTGTTTTGGAAAGAGACAGCAGTTCTGTGGGAGGGTCGTAGAGACTGGCATATGACTGTACATATTTGAGCGGGAATGCTGTGTGAGTCCTGTTCTGTGTGATCTCAATCTTTGGGTCCATCTAACTGAATGAGAATGTCCATTCAACGTATCTACATCTGTAAACCAAAGGGCAATACATTGACGTATGAATCACCACATTGGCAGTAATCCACTGGGTGTCACTAATAGATGTAATTTCTGTAGACATTCTGGAGATTAGGATCTGATTGGCTGAGTTCATAGTTTTGCAGAAGAGCATGTTTGTGTGTGTAAGCTTAACTTGATTTGAGGAGAAATGCCAATTTTATCGAGAAGATTTCTCAGTAGGAATGGAAATATGACGTTGGCGAGTTAGATAAGAAGCCGTGGTGTTTATGTGGTGTCTTTGAATCCTTTTGGCAGGATGTATCACTGTGCTGCGAGAATACTGCTAGAATATTTGTTTCAGTGTATTTGACAGGAGCTAGCTTTTGATGGCTACAGCCCAGTTACAGTGAGATATGTAGATACCTGAAGTCCTCAGACTGGTTTGGCCAATAAGGAGCTCTGTCAGTCCATGTTTGCGTCCCAAATGGCACCCTATTCCCTACTTAGTGCACTACCAAGGCCCACTGGTCAAAAGTAGTGTACCAATTGGGAATATGTTGCCATTTGGGATTTTTTTATTTTTTATTTTTTTTAACCTTTATTTAACCAGGTAAGTCAGTTAAGAACACATTCTTATTTTCAATGACGGCCTGGGAACAGTGGGTTAACTGCCTGTTCAGGGGCTGTTCGGGGGTTTGAACTCACAACCTTCCGGTCACTAGTCCAACACTCTAACCACTAGGCTACGCTGCTGCCCCATGCACTCTATAACCATAGATCACTTAGCTTTATTACAGTTGACACCCCACCCTGTTTCCCCTGTCAACCCTGTCCCCTGTCCCCTGCCCCTAAACCACAGACCTGTCTCAAATTGAAATCCCCATCCTCATTGCTTGTCTCTGCCCCCCTCCTCCTCCTATTCCTGTCTCCATCACACCCCCGGGTCCTACTTAGATGTGCCTCTCTCTCTCTGATGACCTCACAATGGGACTGTTCGACTTGCCCTGGAGGTGATGTCATCCTCCCAGCAGACACAGAGAGACAACATTATGTTATGTGCAGTGAGGGACCAAGCTCCTCTCACTGCTGTAAAGATGCTATATATTCATACTTATCATTCACCTTGGAAGTTCCCCTACTAACTTGTCCTCTGCTAACACTGCTCCTATCCTGTATTGTGGCTTCTGTTTTATTCCCTCGAATCTAGTAGAGTCATTATAATCTATGCTATAGTATGGATTATAGTCTCTGATATGGTTGGTGGTTAAAATGATGAAGATGATGACAATGTTCCTGCTGATGTTTCTTCCGAGGCACATTCTAGCCTATGACCCCTGCGTCTTGTTGTCTGGGGCGATGGGGTTGTAGAGCAGTATGGTGCCTGTCGCACAGTACGGTGCCTGTCAGACAGTATGGTGCCTGTCAGACAGTACGGTGCCTGGCAGACTCCTCTACTCAGGCCTCTAATCAACACCCTCATTTTCGCCTGGTCACGACCTAAGGTACCGAGGCCTATTCCCTATACAGGCACCATGTGGGCCTGTGTGGAGCTGTGTGTGTGCATGTCTCTCTGTGTGTGTGTGCGTGTTTCCATTTAATTACATTTACATTACATTTAAGTCGTTTAGCAGACGCTCTTATCCAGAGCGACTTACAAATTGGTGCATTCACCTTATGACATCCAGTAGAACAGTCACTTTACAATAGTGCATCTAAATCTTTAAGGGGGGGTGAGAAGGATTACTTATCCTATCCTAGGTATTCCTTAAAGAGGTGGGGTTTCAGGTGTCTCCGGAAGGTGGTGATTGACTCCGCTGTCCTGGCGTCGTGAGGGAGTTTGTTCCACCATTGGGGGGCCAGAGCAGCGAACAGTTTTGACTGGGCTGAGCGGGAACTGTACTTCCTCAGTGGTAGGGAGGCGAGCAGGCCAGAGGTGGATGAACGCAGTGCCCTTGTTTGGGTGTAGGGCCTGATCAGAGCCTGGAGGTACTGAGGTGCCGTTCCCCTCACAGCTCCGTAGGCAAGCACCATGGTCTTGTAGCGGATGCGAGCTTCAACTGGAAGCCAGTGGAGAGAGCGGAGGAGCGGGGTGACGTGAGAGAACTTGGGAAGGTTGAACACCAGACGGGCTGCGGCGTTCTGGATGAGTTGTAGGGGTTTAATGGCACAGGCAGGGAGCCCAGCCAACAGCGTGTTGCAGTAATCCAGACGGGAGATGACAAGTGCCTGGATTAGGACCTGCGCCGCTTCCTGTGTGAGGCAGGGTCGTACTCTGCGGATGTTGTAGAGCATGAACCTACAGGAACGGGCCACCGCCTTGATGTTAGTTGAGAACGACAGGGTGTTGTCCAGGATCACGCCAAGGTTCTTAGCGCTCTGGGAGGAGGACACAATGGAGTTGTCAAACGTGATGGCGAGATCATGGAACGGGCAGTCCTTCCCCGGGAGGAAGAGCAGCTCCGTCTTGCCGAAGTTCAGCTTGAGGTGGTGATCCGTCATCCACACTGATATGTCTGCCAGACATGCAGAGATGCGATTCGCCACCTGGTCATCAGAAGGGGGAAAGGAGAAGATTAATTGTGTGTCGTCTGCATAGCAATGATAGGAGAGACCATGTGAGGTTATGACAGAACCAAGTGACTTGGTGTATAGCGAGAATAGGAGAGGGCCTAGAACAGAGCCCTGGGGGACACCAGTGGTGAGAGCGCGTGGTGAGGAGACAGATTCTCGCCACGCCACCTGGTAGGAGCGACCTGTCAGGTAGGACGCAATCCAAGCGTGGGCCGCGCCGGAGATGCCCAACTCGGAGAGGGTGGAGAGGAGGATCTGATGGTTCACAGTATCGAAGGCAGCCGATAGGTCTAGAAGGATGAGAGCAGAGGAGAGAGAGTTAGCTTTAGCGGTGCGGAGCGCCTCCGTGATACAGAGAAGAGCAGTCTCAGTTGAATGACTAGTCTTGAAACCTGACTGATTTGGATCAAGAAGGTCATTCTGAGAGAGATAGCGGGAGAGCTGACCAAGAACGGCACGTTCAAGAGTTTTGGAGAGAAAAGAAAGAAGGGATACTGGTCTGTAGTTGTTAACATCGGAGGGGTCGAGTGTAGGTTTTTTCAGAAGGGGTGCAACTCTCGCTCTCTTGAAGACGGAAGGGACGTAGCCAGCAGTCAGGGATAAGTTGATGAGCGAGGTGAGGTAAGGGAGAAGGTCTCCGGAAATGGTCTGGAGAAGAGAGGAGGGGATAGGGTCGAGCAGGCAGGTTGTTGGGCGGCCGGCCGTCACAAGACGCAAAATTTCATCTGGAGAGAGAGGGGGAGAAAGAGGTCAGAGCACAGGGTAGGGCAGTGTGAGCAGAACCAGCGGTGTCGTTTGACTTAGCAAACGAGGATCGGATGTCGTCGACCTTCTTTTCAAAATGGTTGACGAAGTCATCTGCAGAGAGGGAGGGGGGGGGGGGGGGAGGATTCAGGAGGGAGGAGAAGGTGGCAAAGAGCTTCCTAGGGTTAGAGGCAGATGCTTGGAATTTAGAGTGGTAGAAAGTGGCTTTAGCAGCAGAGACAGAGGAGGAAAATGTAGAGAGGAGGGAGCGAAAGGATGCCAGGTCCGCAGGGAGGCGAGTTTTCCTCCATTTCCGCTCGGCTGCCCGGAGCCCTGTTCTGTGAGCTCGCAATGAGTCGTCAAGCCACGGAGCGGCCTGTCCTGTCCTCAGCTGTCTTTCTGTGTGCATGTCTCTCTGTGTGTGTGTGTGTGCATGTCTTTCTGTGTGCATGTCTCTGTGTGTGTGTACATGTCTTTCTGTGTGCATGTCTTAGAATCCCTTTGTTTTTCTAACTTCATATTTCTGTGTATCTTTGTGACGTAATGTTTATTTTTTTCCATGTTCTTTTTCCCGTCTTTCCTCTCTTCTCTCCGCAGCTCCCGTTCTCTCGGCTGTCTTTGTGCTTCCATTTACTAGGCATTCACACCCTGTCTTTGTTAACCTCAGTCTCTGCACATGAGAAAACGAGACATTAACATTTGATCTCCCTATTTCTGGTCCCCGTCCACTGAACTTTTAAAAGGACACACACCCATCGTAGGTAATAGGCACGTATAATACATGTAAGTGAATGTTGATGTTGTAGCTCTCATTGCTGGGTTTTGTCACGAGTTGTCCTTGATTATAAACTGGGTGGTTAGAGCCCTGAATGCTGATTGGCTGACAGCCATGGTATATCAGACCGATTACCACGGGTATGACGAAACATTTCTTTCTACTGCTCTAATTACAATGGTAACCGGTTTATAAAAGCAATACGGCACATTGGGCAGCTAAGGGCTGTATCCATGCACTACACGTTGCGTGGTGCATAAGAACAGCCCTTAGTCATGGTATATTGGCCATATACCACACCCCCTTGTGCCTTATTGCTTAAATATTCTGCATCAGCAAGACTGCTGCCAACTGTCATATTTCGATGAATGCTCTTGTGCTGGGCTTTTTCAAGACAGGATAGGGCCTACTGCTTCAGATTGTTACCAACTGTCATTCTAGTGTATCTCCAAGTAAGTAATTGTGTTTATGTTTCTTCTTTTTGTCTTCAGCTTCTTAGTGAAAAATGGCACATCCTGACCTTAGTTCCTTTTTTATGTCTCTATTTTTGGTTTGGTCAGGGCGTGAGTTGGGGTGGACATTCTATGTTTTTGTTCTATGTTTTGTATTTCTGTGTTTGGCTTGGTATGGTTCCCAATCAGAGGCAGCTGTCTATCGTTGTCACTGATTGAGAACCATACTTAGGTAGCCTGTTCCCACCTGTGTCTGTGGGTAGTTGTTTGTTTTTTGGTTATGTGTGTCTTCACCTTACAGAACTGTTTCGTTCTTGTTTTGGTTATTGCAGTGTTCAGTTTATTTATTACAATTAACACGGAGACTTACCACGCTGCGTTTTGGTCTGATCCTTCCTATTCCTCATCCGAGGAGGACAACGATCGTTACACTACCCTAGTGGCGTGGCACTTGGGAATAGAAGTTTCTATTTTCACAGGAGATACAGAACAAGAAAGAGGCATCCAACCCCCCCCCCCTCATTACCTCCTCATTCTCTCATCTCTCCAACCGTCTCCCACTGTTTCATTCTCTCTGTTCATAATTCATGAACTGGTTGCCGTCTCAGTAGGAGCTAAGCCTGCTGTAATTACGTAGCATCGCAGCAGCACGGTGAGGAAGGATCTGAAGCACACTCTGACAGGAGAATACACTTTAGGTTACAACACTGCACCTGTAAAGAGCTATTATTGTACCTGCTTAAACCGTACATGAAGAGCTCTCCACCTCGCTAGTTATTGTACATGCAGAGCTGAATGCAGCTTGTCCTTATGAAACATGAAATACATCAAGCAGCTTATATACAGTGGGGGAAAAAGTATTTAGTCAGTCACCAATTGTGCAAGTTGTCCCACTTAAAAAGATGAGAGAGGCCTGTAAGTTTCATCATAGGTACATTTCAACTATGACAGACAAAATGAGTAAAAAAAATCCAGAAAATCACATTATAGGACTTTTAATGAATTTATTTGCAAATTATGGTGGAAAATAAGTATTTGGTCAATAACAAAAGTTTATCTCAATACTTTGTTATATACCCTTTGTTGCCAATAACAGAGGTCAAACGTCTTCTGTAAGTCTTCACAAGGTTTTCACACACTGTTACTGGTATTTTGGCCCATTCCTCCATGCAGATCTCCTCTAGAGTAGTGATGTTTTGGGGCTGTTGCTGGGCAACACAGACTATCAACTCCCTCCAAAGATTTCCTATGGGGTTGAGATCTGGAGACTGGCTAGGCCACTCCAGGACCTTGAAATGCTTCTTACGAAGCCACTCCATCGTTGCCCGGGCGGTGTGTTTGGGATCATTGTCATGCTGAAAGACCCAGCCACGTTTCATCTTCAATGCCCTTGCTGATGGAAGGAGGTTTTCACTCAAAATCTCATGATACATGGCCCCATTCATTCTTTCCTTTACACGGATCAGTCGTCCTTTTCCCTTTGCAGAAAAACAGCCCCAAAGCATGATGTTTCCATCCCCATGCCTCAAAGTAGGTATGGTGTTCTTTGGATGCAACTCAGCATTCTTAGTCCTCCAAACACGACGAGTTGAGTTTTTACTTTTGGTTTCATCTGACCATATGACATTCTCCCAATCATCTTCTGGATCATCCAAATGCTCTCTAGCAAACTTCAGACGGGCCTGGACATGTACTGGCTTAAGCAGGGGGACACGTCTGGCACTGCAGGATTTGAGTCGCTGGCGGCGTAGTGTGTTACTGATGGTAGGCTTTGTTACTTTGGTCCCAGCTCTCTGCAGGTCATTCACTAGGTCCCCCCGTGTGGTTCTGGGATTTTTGCTCACCGTTCTTGTGATCATTTTGACCCCCCGGGGTGAGATCTTGCGTGGAGCCCCAGATCGAGGGAGATTATCAGTGGTCTTGTATGTTTTCCATTTCCTAATAATTGCTCCCACAGTTGATTTCTTCAAACCAAGCTGCTTACCTATTGCAGTCTTCCCAGCCTGGTGCAGGTCTACAATTTTGTTTCTGGTGTCCTTTGACAGCTCTTTGGTCTTGGCCATAGTGGAGTTTTGGTGTCCACAAACAAGTTCAAACAGGTTCCATTAATACAGGTAACGAGTGGAGGTCAGAGGAGCCTCTTAAAGCAGAAGTTACTGGTCTGTGAGAGCCAGAAATCTTGCTTGTTTGTAGGTGACCAAATACTTATTTTCCACCATAATTTGCAAATAAATTCATTAAAAATCCTACAATGTGATTTTCAGGTGAAAAAAATGCTCATTTTGTCTGTCATAGTTTAAGTGTACCTATGATGTACCTCTTTTTGAGTGGGAGAACTTGCACAATTGGTGGCTGACTAAATACATTTTTGCCCCACTGTACATCACATGTATTATGCTGTATATCCGTTTCCACAAGTGGAGGCTCAGTTTCTGCCAATAGAGATGTCAAAGCGGGCCGTTGATGTGTCAGTCCTTTGCAGGAGAGAGAACAGTGCAATGCATTGTTATCCAACCCTGTACTTTGTTTTATTTTGTTTGACACGGACGTTTAGCATCAACACCTTCGCAGGTGAGTGTCAAACATCTCCATCAATCTCTCCATCTACTTTGCCTGCTGCCTTCCTCCTTCTTCCCCCTCTTCCCCTCCAGCTCTGTCTCTTTAAGTTAGTTGTGTTTCTCTCTCCCTCTCTCTCGTCCCCTCTCTCACCCCCCCCCCCCCTCTCTCTCTCTCTCTCTCTCTCTCTCTCTCAATTCAATTCAATTGAAGGGGCTTTATTGGCATGGGGAACATGTGTTTACATTGCCAAAGCAAGTGAAACAGATAATAAACAAAATTGAAATTAACAATAAATTATTAACAGTAAACATTAGACTTACAAAAATTCCAAAATAATACTGACATTTCAAATCTCTCTCTCTCTCTCTCTCTCTCTCTCTCTCTCTCTCTCTCTCTCTGTCTCTCTCGCTCTCTCTCTCCCTCTCTCTCTCCCTCTCTCTCTCTATCTCTCTGTCTCTCTGGCTGGCTGGCTGGCTGGCTGGCTGGCTGGCTGGCTGGTTGGTTGGCTGGTTGGCTGGCTGGTTGGTTGGCTGGTTGGCTGGCTGGTTGGCTGAGTTGATGCTGAGGATTCTGTGTCTTGCTTGAACAAGTCAAGTCCTTTGTAGTTTCACTGTTTGAAGTGCCTGCCTTCCAAATTGCCTTCGGCTTGGCATCTGTGGGTGTGAGTGCGACTGAGTGGATCTGCCTTTGTTTTCATTGTTTCTGAGTCTGTGTGTGTGTCTGTGTTTTGATGGGTGTAATAGGTGTAATTTGGATGTGTAAGATGCACTTGCATAAGTGGTAATTGTTGTTTAATCAAGCTTTGAAAACTGTCTTTGAATTTCAATAGCATTTCATTAGTATTAAATCAGCTGTGGATGTAGTGGTGGCATCAGTGTTAACACTGGCCTTTCTGGCAACAGTGGTCAAATATCATCTACAGTACAGTGATACTACGCGTCCCACAGTCTAGCTATGCGTTAGTGCACTACTCCAATAGTGCACTACTTTCACCCAGGGCCCATAGGGCTGTGGTCAAAAGTAGTGGACTATATAAGGAATAGGGTGCCATTTGGGAACCAGTAGTCAGGGAGGGTGTATACTGGGTGGCTGTCTGTGATATGAAGGCAGGATAAAAGATGGCATGCATAAAGAGGAGTGTCCATTACACTGCCTTACCGTACCTTATTGTACCGTATGCCTGGGTTACACCAGGAGGAGAGAGGGCTGGGGGAGCTGGGAGAAATATGCTGATGCTGTTTTGGAATCAGTGCTTTTTTTGTATGAGGGACAGGGTTCTACCAAGAACCGTTTTGATATGAAGAACCCCTTTTGGAAGACAAGAGTTCTTTGGTCATTCTTTGGAAAGCAAGAAGGGTTCTACATTTCCCAGCATGGTCTATTGCAGGGTGATTTTCAGAATTGTTTGTTTTAATGTCTGTGTGTTTGCATGTACATTGATTGATTGATACATTTTATGCTACACAAAGATAAAGAGCATACATTTCTCTAAACTAATCTAATCTGACTTATTGCACCTATTACTGAGATGTTTTCTTGTCTTTTACAGTTTAGGTGATTGAGGTAGTCTCAGTTTTCAATCTTTTATACCAATCTGAATAGAGATTGTGAGTGATTTAAAACTCCATAGGAATATCCATAGGAATTAAACATCACTTTGCAAGCCAGCATAATGTTACTTGCAGGCCTGATGTAGCCTGTAAACCAGGAGTTTCCTAACACCACTGTGTTAGGGCAGGGGTTCCCAAACTTTTTCACTTAGGACCCCCTTCCAGCATTTGGGAACATCCCACTCCCTCCATGCGCGTGCACCACATCTATTTCTATGGGCACAAGCACAGTTCGGCAGGTTTAAAGCAAATTTCCTTGCAATTCTATACATTGTTACTTGCAGGCCTGTGAATTTATGTGATATTTGAGTAACTCAAACACTGCAACAAAATATATGCGCTAAAAAACCTAGCAAAAAAACATTAACTGACATGGGCTAGTTGATCTGGGCATTTCAGACAAGTTATAAATAGCTCTCTAAGGTATGCAATGACTGACATGACAAGAAGAAAACTGATGATGAATTACCCAAAATTGCGCCTTGTGCATTCTACTATTACGACTTTCAAGAGTTATAGGGGGGCGCACCCCACAATTTGGGAACCACTGTGTTAGGGTATAACTACAATAGGCCCTCAAAGAAAGGCCTTGTGATATATGTAATGTACAGTATTGTCATAAATCACTTAATTTGAAAGGCTAGTAAGGCTGGTGAAACCATTCATAGAGGGTTCTAGTAAGAACCCGGCCAAGATACAAGGGTTCTCGGTAGAACCCTTCATAGAGGGTTCTAGGAATAACCTTTAGATGATAAAATGGTTATTGATAGATCCCTTCATTGAATGATCTAGGTAGAACATGAAGGGTTCTAGGGAGAACTAGATGGTTCTACTTAGCACCTTTTTCTCTAAGAGGGTACTTTACTCAGAATTGCAGATTGTGGATCTAAGAATTAAGCACAATATAACATCTGTTTTGGGAGAAGGTTCCAGTTACAGTATGTGTAGTATTTGTTATATTTTGAGAGGTCTATTTCATTTTTATAAGCATTTTGCTTCAACCAGGACATGCCGTAATTCTCCCTGCCAACAGACCAGGGAGCTTTATGGGCATTCATTGTTAGTTTGACAGTGAAGGAATGGCTGTTTAAAAGGGTATATCGTCATGATTCTCCCACAGATGACAGCAGACTTGAGTGTAATGGATGTGGTTGTGTTGTTGGTGTTAGTTGACAGACTAAGCAGAAAGGACAGATTCCCTCTCACACACACATGCAAGCACACACACACACACACAAATCTTCCTTCGCCATAGAACTGTTAAGGCTCCAAGGATTGATGCAGAATTGAAAAACTGTATGGTTGAAAGAGATGGGACAAAGGGAGTGGCTAATAAGTCCAGCTGTACACCTGACTGGCTTACTTACTGCAAATTGAGAAATTGTGTGACTAAACTCTACAAAAAGAAGCAGAAACTTCATTATGAAGCCAAGATTAATGATATAAAGAACGATGGAAAGAACTTTGGAGCACTTTAAATGAAATTATGGGCCGTGTCACGCTCGCTAACCTCCAACTCCCTGTCATAAATCAACCAAGGCGCAGCGTGCATGTAGTTCCACATCTTTTAATGAAAGTGAAACCGAAACAACCAAAAAACAAACAGGTAAACAACAAGACGCAACCGAGGTGCACACAAACACACACGGAAAAATAATTACCCACAACACACAGGTGGGAAAAGGCTACCTAAGTATGGTTCTCAATCAGAGACAAAGACAGACAGCTGTCTCTGATTGAGAACCATACCTGGCCAAAAACAAAGAAATACAAAAACATAGAAAAAATAACATAGAATGCCCACCCTGGTCACACCCTGGCCTAACCAAAATAGAGAAGAAAAAGCCTCTCTATGGCCAGGGCGTGACAGGCAGACAGACAAATTCAACTCCATATTTCATCGAATCAGATGGCTTATTCATCACAAAACCATTTGATGTTGCCAATTATTTTAATGATTATTTCATTGGCAAAGTGGGCAAACTTAGGCAGGAAATGCCCATGACAAACAGTGAGCAATTATATTCATGTATAAAAAATAATAATAATGAAAGAAAAGCTGTGCACGTTTGAATTTTGTAAAGTTAGTGTGGTAGAGTTGGAAAAATCATTGTTATTAATCAATAATGACAAACCTCCTGGCATTGACAACTTAGATGGAAAGCTACTGAGGATTGTAGTTGACTCTATAGCCACTCCTATCTGTCATATTTTTCATCTGAGCCTAGAGGAAAGTCTCCGCTACCCAAGAGTGGTAAAGCAGCCTTTACTGGTCCTAACAGCAGACCTATAAGCTTGCTGCCAGCTCTTAGCAAACTGTTGGAAAAAAATGTTTGACCAAATACAATGCTATTTCTCTGTAAACAAATTAACAACAGACTTTCAGCATGCTTATAGAGAAGGGCACTCAACATGTACTGCACTGACACAAATGACTGATGATTGGTTGAAGAAATTGATAATAAGAAGATTGTGGGAGCTGTACTGTTAGATTTCAGTGCAGTCTTTGATATTATTGACCATAACCTTTGTTGAAAAAACGTCTCTAATGTCAAACATGTAAAGTGTGGTGTATCTCAGGGCAGCTCTCTAGGCCCTATACTCTTTTCTATTTTAACCAATGACCTGCCACTGGGATTAAACAAAGCATGTGTGTCCATGTATGCTGATGATTCGGCCATATACGCATCAGCAACCACAGCTAATGAAGTCACCGAAACCCATAACAAAGAGTTGCAGTCTGTTTTGGAATGGGTGGCCAGTGATAAACTGGTCCAGAACATCTCTAAAAGTATGAGCATTGTATTTGGTACAAATCATTCCTTAAGTGCTAGACCTCAGCTGAATCTGTTAATGAATGGTGTGGCTGTTGAACAAGTTGAGGAGACTAAATGACTTGGTGTTACCTTAGATTGTAAACAGTCATGGTCAAAACATATAGATTCAATGGTCGCAAAGATGGGGATAGGTCAAGCCATTCTAAAGAGATGCTCTGCTTTTTTGACACCACACTCCAAAAAGCAAGTTCTGCAGGCTCTGGTTTAGGCTAAGATTGATTATTGTCCAGTCGTGTGGTCCAGTGCTGCAAGGAAGTACCTAGTTAAGCTGCAGCTGGCCCAGAACAGAGCGGCACATTTAGCTCTTAATTGTAATCAGAGGGCTGATATACAGTGGGGCATAAAAGTATTTAGTCAGCCACCAATTGTGCAAGTTCTCCCACTTAAAAAGATGAGAGAGGCCTGTAATTGTCATAATAGGTATACTTCAACTATGACAGACAAAATGAGAGAAAAAAATCCAGAAAATCACATTGTAGGATTTTTAATGAATTTATTTGCAAATTATGGTGGAAAATAAGTATTGGGATTCTTAATTCCAAATTGTTTCGCATAGTCAACTTACACACATCTCTGACACACACACTTATTCCACCAGACATGCCACCAGGGGTCTTTTCACAGTCCCCAAATCCAGAACAAATTCAAGAAAACTTACAGTATTATATAGAGCCATTGTTTGGATGGAACTTCCTTCCATCTCCTATTGCTCAAATAAATAGCAAATCTGGTTTCAAAAAACAGATAAAGCAACACCTCACAGCACAACGCCTCTCCCCTCTTTGACCTAGATAGTTGGTGTGTATGCATTGACATGTAGGCTACGTGTGATTTTTTTTTGAGCTGTTCTTGTCTAATGATGTTCTGTATTATGTTTCATGTTTTGTGTGGACCCCAGGAAGTGTAGCTGCTGTTTTTGCAACAGCTAATGGGGATCCTAATAAAATGCCAAAATACCCTGCAGCCCACAGCACAGTGGACACGATGCTAGCAGTCAATGTGATGAATGGTGCCCGCATTGAGAGTGTATCACGCCACTTTACATCTCTATCTTATTAACACACACACACACACACACACACACACACACACACACACACACACACACACACACACACACACACACACACACACACACACACACACACACACACACACACACACACACACACACACACACACACACACACACACACACACACACACACACACACACACACACACACACACACACACACACACTGAGGTGAGGTGTTGGCTGGCTACTGCATAAGAAGTCTAATACGCAGGCTAGAACCTGTCTATAGAGGATGTACTGGCACCATTAGTCTACCGCTCTCCAGATCCCAGCACATCTGTTCCACACACACACACACACACACACACACACACACACACACACACACACACACACACACACACACACACACACACACACACACACACACACACACACACACACACACACACACACACACACACACACACACACACACACACACACACACACCGAGATACACACATCATTAGAGTATGCAGAACTTTTAGGATCACCTAAAACTGCCTGCAAAACCCTTAAACAGTTTTCTCCCAGTGGCATCCTCTTCAGGAAAACGCAGTGTGTATGAGATGAAGAAGAACTAAATTGGAGTATGTGACTCCTTTTCATCCATTTTCTCTGCTTCTCTTTGCCAGACCTCACCTTTTTGTTGACTCATGAAAGAAGCCATGCCGGTCCTCTCAGCAGGCACAGGTAAGATGAAATACACCAGAAAAGGTACAACCTTTATGCATCAAAATCGAATCCCAGGCTTAGTTGGCCAGGGTAGTGGGTTTGAATCCCAGGCTTAGTTGACCAGGGTAGTGGGTTTGAATCCCAGGCTTAGTTGACCAGGGTAGTGGGTTTGAATCCCAGGCTTAGTTGACCAGGATAGTGGGTTTGAATCCCAGGCTTAGTTGACCAGGATAGTGGGTTTGAATCCCAGGCTTAGTTGACCAGGATAGTGGGTTTGAATCCCAGGCTTAGTTGACCAGGGTAGTGGGTTTGAATCCCAGGCTTAGTGGGCCAGGGTAGTGGGTTTGAATCCCAGGCTTAGTTGACCAGGGTAGTGGGTTTGAATCCCAGGCTTACTTGACCAGGGTAGTGGGTTTGAATCCCAGGCTTAGTTGACCAGGGTAGTGGGTTTGAATCCCAGGCTTAGTTGACCAGGATAGTGGGTTTGAATCCCAGGCTTAGTTGACCAGGGTAGTGGGTTTGAATCCCAGGCTTAGTGGGCCAGGGTAGTGGGTTTGAATCCCAGGCTTAGTTGACCAGGGTAGTGGGTTTGAATCCCAGGCTTAGTTGACCAGGATAGTGGGTTTGAATCCCAGGCTTAGTTGACCAGGGTAGTGGGTTTGAATCCCAGGCTTAGTTGGCCAGGGTAGTGGGTTTGAATCCCTGGCTTAGTTGGCCAGGGTAGTGGGTTTGAATCCCAGGCTTAGTTGGCCAGGGTAGTGGGTTTGAATCCCAGGCTTAGTTGTCCAGGGTAGTGGGTTTGAATCCCAGGCTTAGTTGGCCAGGGTAGTGGGTTTGAATCCCAGGCTTGTGGGCCAGGGTAGTGGGTTTGAATCCCAGGCTTAGTTGGCCAGGGTAGTGGGTTTGAATCCCAGGCTTAGTTGGCCAGGGTAGTGGGTTTGAATCCCAGGCTTAGTTGGCCAGGGAAGTGGGATTGAATCCCAGGCTTAGTTGGCCAGGGTAGTGGGTTTGAATCCCAGTTGGGCCAGGGTAGTGGGTTTGAATCCCAGGCTTAGTTGGCCAGGCTTAGTTGGCCAGGGTAGTGGGTTTGAATCCCAGGCTTAGTTGGCCAGGGTAGTGGGTTTGAATCCCAGGCTTAGTTGGCCAGGGTAGTGGGTTTGAATCCCAGGCTTAGTTGGCCAGGGAAGTGGGTTTGAATCCCAGGCTTAGTTGGCCAGGGTAGTGGGTTTGAATCCCAGGCTTAGTTGGCCAGGGTAGTGGGTTTGAATCCCAGGCTTAGTTGGCCAGGGTAGTGGGTTTGAATCCCAGGCTTAGTTGGCCAGGGAAGTGGGTTTGAATCCCAGGCTTAGTTGGCCAGGGTAGTGGGTTTGAATCCCAGGCTTAGTGGGCCAGGGTAGTGGGTTTGAATCCCAGGCTTAGTTGGCCAGGGTAGAGGGTTTGAATCCCAGGCTTAGTTGGCCAGGGTAGTGGGTTTGAATCCCAGGCTTAGTTGGCCAGGGTAGTGGGTTTGAATCCCAGGCTTAGTTGGCCAGGGTAGTGGGTTTGAATTCCATGCTTAGTGGGCCAGGGTAGTGGGTTTGAATCCCAGGCTTAGTTGGCCAGGGTAGTGGGTTTGAATCCCAGGCTTAGTTGGCCAGGGTAGTGGGTTTGAATCCCAGGCTTAGTTGACCAGGGTAGTGGGTTTGAATCCCAGGCTTAGTTGGCCAGGGTAGAGGGTCTGAATCCCAGGACCACCCCTACGTAAAATGTGTGCATGCATGACTGAAAATCTCTTTGGATAAAAGCGTCTGCTAAATGGTATCTACCATTATATATTACATTACTCCGTCGGATGTGAGGATGTAAACAAAGACGGATCCCAGTTCCTTCACCCTCCTTCCTCTCCACAGGCCTGCACGAGACTCTGGCCCTGTTGACGTCCCAGCTGCGTCCTGATGCCAACCACAAGGAGGACATGGTCTTCCTCAAAGATGTCTTCAGTGAGAAGAGCCTGGGCTACCTCATGAAGGTACACATAAGACTGGGTGGCAGAGGCAAAACGTTGGTTTTAGAAGTGTGGGGGACGTAACTATATATACAGTACCAGTCAAAAGTTTGAACACACCTACTCATTCAAGAGTTTTTCTTTATTTGAACTGTTTTCTACATTGTAGAATAATAGTGAAGACATCAAAACTAACACACATGGGATCATGTAGGAACCAAAAAAGTGTTAAACAAATCAAAATATATTTTATATTTGAGATTCATCAAGGTAGCCACCATTTGCCTTGATGACAGCTTTCCGCACTCTTGGCATTCTCTCAACCAGCTTCATGGGTAAATGCTTTTCCAACAGTCTTGAAGGAGTTCCCACAAATGCTGAGCACTTGTTGGCTGCTTTTCCTTCACTCTATGGTCCAACTCATCTCAAACCATCTCAGTTGGGTTGAGGTTGGGTGATTGTGGAGGCCGGGTTATCTGATGCAGCACTCCATCCCTCTCCCTATTGGTCAAATGGCCCTTAGACAGCCTATAGGTGTGTTAGGTCATTGTCCTGTAGAAGAAGAAAAAAATAGTCCCACTAAGCGCAAAACAGATGTGACGGTGTATCACTGCAGAATGCTGTGGTAGCCATGCTGGTTAAATGTACCTTGAATTCTAAATAAATCACTGACGGTGTCACCAGCAAAGCACCCCCACACCATCCCACCTCCTCCTCCATGCTTCATGGCAACCACACATGCAGAGATCGTCCGTTCACCTACTCCACGTCTCACAAAGGCATGGCAGTTGGATCTCAAATTTGGACTCATCAGAACAATGGACAGATTTCCACCAGTCTAATGTCCATTGCTCGTGTTTCTTGGCCCAAACATAGTTGTGATGTCTTCCCTATTATTCTACAATGTAGAAAATAGACAAAATAAAGAAAAACCCTTGAATCATCAAATCAAGTCAAATTAATCTATACAGCCCTTCTTACATCAGCTGATATCTCAAAGTGCTGTACAGAAACCCAGCCTAAAACCCCAAACAGCAAGCAATGCAGGTGTAGAAGCATGGTGGCGAGGACAAACTCCCTAGAAAGGCCTAAATCTAGGAGGAAAACTAGAGAGGAACCAGGCTATGAGGGTTGGCCAGTCCTCTTCTGACTGTGCCTGGTGGAGATTACAACAGAACATGGCCAAGATGTTCAAATGTTCATAAATGACCAGCATGGTCAAATAATAATAATCACAGTAGTTGATTTGGAGTGGGTCTGTGGACTTTTCCATGTGAATATTAAAATCACCAAAAATTTGAATATTATCTGCTATGACTGCAAGGTCCGATAGGAATTCAGGGAACTGTGAGGAATGCTGTATATGGCCCAGGGGGCCTGTAAGCAGGAGGAGAGGCCTCATTTAACACAGTAAATTCATCAGACTTAAGCCATGCCCTCGCTTCATACTGTCGCCAAACCCATTGGCTACAGGTTATCTACAAGTCTCTGCTAGGTAAAGCCCCGCCCTATCTCAGCTCGCTGGTCACCATAGCAGCACCCACTCATAGCACACGCTCCAGCAGGTATATCTCACTGGTCACCCCCAAAGACAATTCCCCCTTTGGTCGCCTTTCCTTCCAGTTCTCTGCTGCCATTGACTGGAACGAACTGCAAAAATCACTGAAGCTGGAGATTCCCATCTCCCTCACTAGCTTTAAGAACCAGCTGTCAGAGCAGCTCACAGATCACTGCACCTGTTCATAGCCCATCTGTATACAGCCCATCTATCTACCTCATCCCCATACTGTATTTATTTATTTAGCTCCTTTTGCACCACAGTATCTCGACTTGCACATCCATCTTTCACACATCTACCATTCCAGTGTTAAATTGCCATATTGTAATTGCTTCACCACCATGGCCTATTTATTGCCTTAACTCCCTAATCTTACCTCATTTGCACTCACTGTATATGAACTTTTCTTTCTTTTTTTCTACTGTATTATTGACTGTATGTTTTGTTCATCCATGTGTAACTCTGTGTTGTTGTATGTGTCGAACTGCTATGCTTTATCTTGGCCAGGTCACAGTTGCAAATGAGAACTTGTTCTCAACTAGTTTACCTGGTTAAATAAAGGTGAAATAAAAAGAAATACAAATGTTTCAGTCAGGCCAATCACATCAAGATTATGATCAGTGTTTAGTTCATTGACTATAACTCCCTTTAGAGTGAGGGATCTAACATTAAGTAGCCCTATTTTGAGATGTGAGGTATCACGATCTCTTTCAATAATGGCAGGAGTGGAGGAGGTCTTTATCCTAGTGAGATTGCTAAGGGGAACACCGCCATGTTTAGTTTTGCCCAACCTAGGTCGAGGCACAGACACGGTCTCAACGGGGATAGCTGAGCTGACTACACTGACAGTGCTAGTGGCAGACTCCACTAAGCTGGCAGGCTGGCTAACAGCCTGAATGAGTAGGTGTGTCCAAACCTTTGACTGGTACAGTATATATATATATATACAGTATTTATTTTATCCAGTTGGATAAACACTCAAAACCTACCCGACCGCTCGGAGGCATCCACATGGTCCTAATGCACATCGAGGCCTCTTTTTGTGTCACATTCCAATTATAAAAATAGAGGGGCAAAAAGGCAAATTCAGAATTTTTGGGAGGCATGTCCCCCCCACCCCCAGTGAATGTTGGGCCCCTGCTGGGTGGCAATGTTGCCAATGTTAATGGAATTTATGGTACACTTATGTTGTTAAATTTGTGTATGTGTGTGTGTGCTTGATCTCCCTGACATTTCCGGTGATTGAACTACATGTTGCAGATCCATGAGAAGCTGAGACAGTACGAGCGCCAGAGTCCTACACCTGTCCTTCACAGCGCCGCCTCTTTGGCTGAGGATGTAAGTTCAACAAAGCACGCACACACACACACAAACAAGGAACACACACACCACACACACTGCCGAAGTGTGAAGCACCCGTCCAATAGAGTCGGTCCCAGTGTGTTTGCTGAGACAGAGGAGCGGTAGAGGCAGGTAGTAAGGTTTGTGGATTTATAGAGTTACAGTACAGTAATATGTTGTGGTCTGAAAGTGCTGATTCATCTCAACGCTAATGAAACTCTCTCCACATCCTGCCTCTCCTCTCTCTCCTCACGCCAGTTAAGTGGAAAAGTGCTGAGCCATAACTCCTGGCTGCTTATTCTCCTGTGTGTGTATTTGTGTGTGCAAGCACACACTGTATATTGCTGCTTTAGGCAACAGCCGTACAACTCTACAGTATATATCTATATTTGTTGATTATATTCTAGACTACTACTGCTAATAGTCTGCTACACTTTCAGAATATATCTGCTACATTTTTCAGTTATATCCCAAGCCCACACTGTTGGACACACAGATTTATTCCAGGTCAGAGGTCATGGTCTGACTGATAGCTCTGTTGTGATTGGCAGGTGGCAGAGGAGCTGCAGAGTGGACCAATGAGTGTTGAGGAGAAGGAACTCCTACAGCTGTTGACGTCCCCCCATCTCAAGGTAAACAAAACCCCCATACACACATAGAGACCTGGTTATGGAAGGTAGGGTGGCTATTCATGCATCCATATGTATTGAATAGCTCGATCTATGTCAATCTCTATGTACACTGAGTATTCAAAGGTATTCCTAATATTTGGTATACTCAGAATCAATGGTGGAAGAAGTACCCAGTTGTCATACATGAGTAAATGTAAAGATACCTTAATAGGAAATGACTCAAGTAAAAGTGAAAGTCACCCAGTAAAATACTACTTGAGTAAAAGTCTAGAAGTATTTGGTTTTAAATATACTTAAGTATCAAAAGTAAATCATTTCAAATTCCTTATATTAAGCAAAGCAGAAGGCCAAATTTTATAGTTTAAAAAAAGTTACAGATAGCCAGGGACACACTCCAACTCAGACATAACTTATAAAAGAAGCATGTATTTAGTGAGTCCCCTAGATCAGAGGCAGTAGGGATGACCAGGGAGGTTCTCTTAATAAGTGTGTGAAGGTTTACCTGTCCTGCTAAGCATTCAAACTGTAACGAGTACTTTTGGATGTCAGGGGAAAATGTATGGAGTAAAAAGTACATCATTTTCTTTATGAATGTATTAAAATACAGATACCCCAAAAAACTACTTAAGTAGTACTTTAAAGTATTTTTACTTAAGTACTTTACACCACTGCCCAGAATGCTGTTCTGCAATTCTAACATTAATCCTTCTCTCTCTGCTATCTCCCATCAGGCAGTTTTGTCCGTTCATGACACGGTTGCTCAGAAGAACTTTGACCCCGTGTTGCCACCGCTGCCTGACGACTTCGAGGACGAGCTGGAGGAGGAGTCAGTGAAGATCGTCAGACTGGTCAAGAACAAGGAACCACTAGTGAGCCATTGTAACAGAGAGGATGACAGGGGGATGGGGGAAAGAGATAAAATGGGTTTGAATGAGAGGATGAGGGGATGAGGAGATACAGTGGGGAGAACAAGTATTTGATACACTGCCGATTTTGCAGGTTTTCCTACTTACAAAGCATATAGAGGTCTGTGATTTTTATCATAGGTACACTTCAACTGTGAGAGACGAAATCTAAAACAAAAATCCAGAAAATCACATTGTATGATTTTTTAAGTAATTAATTTGCATTTTATTGCATGACATAAGTATTTGATCACCTACCAACCAGTAAGAATTCCGGCTCTCACAGACCTGATAGATTTTTCTTTAAGAAGCCCTCCTGTTCTCCACTCATTACCTGTATACTCCAACCTCTCCACAATGGCAAAGACTCAGAGAGCTGTGTAAGGACATCAGGGACATAATTGTAGACCTGCACAAGGCTGGGATGGGCTACAGAACAATAGGCAAGCAGCTTGGTGAGAAGGCAACAATTGTTGGCACAATTATTAGAAAATGGAAGAAGTTCAAGATGACGGTCAATCACCCTCGGTCTGGGGCTTCATGCAAGATCTCACCTCGTGGGGCATCAATGATCATGAGGATGGTGAGGGATCAGCCCAGAACTACACGGCAGGACCTGGTCAATGACCTGAAGAGAGCTGGGACCACAGTCTCAAAGAAAACCATTAGTTACACACTACTCCGTCATGGTTTAAAATCCTGCAGCGCACGCAAGGTCACCCTGCACAAGCCAGCGCATGTCCAGGCCCGGCTGAAGTTTGCCAATGACCATCTAGATGATCCAGAGGAGGAATGGGAGAAGGTCATGTGGTCTGATGAGACAAAAATAGAGCTTTTTGGTCTAAACTCCACTCGCCGTGTTTGGAGGAAGAAGAAGGATGAGTACAACCCCAAGAACACCATCCCAACCGTGAAGCATGGAGGTGGAAACATCATTCTATGGGGATGCTTTTCTGCAAAGGGGGCAGGACGACTGCACCGTATTGAGGGGAGGATGGATGGGGCCATGTATCGCGAGATCTTGGCCAACAACCCTCAGTAAGAGCATTGAAGACGGGTCGTGGTTGGGTCTTCCAGCATGACAACGACCCGAAACACACAGCCAGGGCAACTAAGGAGTGGCTCCGTAAGAAGCATCTCAAAGTCCTGGAGTGGCCTAGCCAGTCTCCAGACCTGAATCCAATAGAAAATCTTTGGAGGGAGCTGAAAGTCCGTATTGCCCAGCGACAGTACCGAAACCTGAAGGATCTGGAGAATGTCTGTATGGAGGAGTGGGCCAAAATCCCTGCTGCAGTGTGTGCAAACCTGGTCAAGAACTACAGGAAACGTATGATCTATGTAATTGCAAACAAAGGTTTCTGTACCAAATATTAAGTTCTGCTTTTCTGATGTATCAAATACTTATGTCATACAATAAAATGCTAAAGAATTACTTACAAATCATACACTGTGATTTTCTGGATTTTTGTTTTAGATTCCGTCTCTCACAGTAAAAATTACAGACCTCTACATGCTTTGTAAGTAGGAAAACCTGCAAAATAGGCAGTGTATCAAATACTTGTTTCTCCCCACTGTATATATGGAAGTGGGAAGTGGGACTGGTGCTGTGTTGATTGATTGATCATAAAGAAACAAATACAATAAGATAAAAGAGATGGGAAGAATGAGGATACAATCCTGGGAGGAGGAAACGCTCATCTCTCTGTTCCCAGGGGGCCACCATCAGACGGGATGAGACCACAGGGTCTGTGATCGTGGCCCGCATCATGAGAGGCGGGGCTGCAGACCGGAGTGGTGAGTGATTCAGTCCCATCCTGTCCCTCTCTGTGTCTGGTCTTAACCCATACTGTCTGATACATCTTGATTCATCATCCCCTTCCTCTGGAACTTGCGCAGACAAAACAGGGAGCTTTTGTTGGTCTGTCAAATGAGATCTATGGACCGCTCAGATAATTTTACCAGACATAATATGTCTGAAGGCAAGGCTAACCGAGACGATGTAACTTAGACAAATAATCAGAAGTCTGAACACATATGACCTTCTATGCAGCAGTGTACTGTAGCCTAAAGCATGTCAGTGGATATACATTTTATTGGTAACATCCTGTATAGAAGCTACAGCTGGGAGGATCCTCCACTAATGATTCTGAGATGTTGCAGAGATTAAAGCAGCAGCATGGCGAGAGAGAGAGAGAGAGACGGTGGTAGACAGACAGACGAGGATCTCTGTGGTTAACAGGCTGTTTGAAGCCGTGTTCTGTCTTTCCCCTGAGAGCCAATCACATATCACACATTACACACTCTCTCCAACGAGCTGACCGCTGCTGTTACCATGGAAATACCACCTGTACATTGGGAGGGAGACGTGCGTTTCTTTATTATGTTCGGTGTGTGTTTAGTGTGTGTGTGGGGGGGGTCAATAGAAAAAGGGGCATTACCATCTGTTTGTTTCTCTGTACAGTACATTATGTGCTTGTCTGTTTCTTCATATCATCCCTCTCTCCCTCTCTGCCCTCCCTTCCTTGCTCCCTTTCTCCTTCTCCCCCCTTCTCCCTCTTTGCCCTCCCTTCCTCTCTTCCTTTCTGTCCTCTCTTCCTCTCTCCATCTCTGAGCAGTGATGAGATTAATTGATCCTATCGCTCATCCCTCTTTGTCAGGTTTCAATGATGTGACTGCAGTAGATCATGACTGAGGAGAGTGATACCACCACTCCCAAGCCCTATTGTTCATATATCATCCCAGTTAATAGCGGTATGATAGATATAGTACACCTGCTACTGATACAGTGCTGTGCAAGATCTCTGCGATACACGATATGGTGTGCAACCCAAACGGCACCCTAATCCCTATACAGTCCACTACTTTTGACCAGATTCTATAGGCCCTGGTCAAAAGGAGTGCACTATATAGGGAATAGGAACCCAGGCATAGATCTCTACTTCTGCTCGCCTGTTGTCTCCCCTCACCACCTCCTCCCCTCCATCCAGGACTGGTCCATGTAGGAGATGAGCTACGGGAAGTCAACGGCATCTCCATCATTCACAAAAGACCTGATGAGATCAGTCAGCTTCTGGTGAGACTAGAGTAGAATACTTATTGTCTTCCTAATTTGTTAGACCACTAGCACCAACAGCACTGTTTTCCTTTGATTTCTGTTGGCAATACATGCCGTATCAACTCTGCTGCGAAGATACAGTGGTTGAAATTGTGTTCAAAGTGTATTTCTGTGAAGCTAACATCCTGCTCCTCTCTGTGTGTTGCCATTCAGTCCCAGTCTCAGGGCTCCATCACCCTGAAGATAATCCCAGCCGTTAAGGAGGAGGACCATCTGAAGGAGAGCAAGGTGAGGAACACAACACAACGGTCTGGGCACGCTCAGTACAGACAAACACAGACACAGCTGCTCTGGAATGGAGGAAGGGTCAGAATACTGAACAGCCATGGTTCAGGCTCACACATACAGCAGTAGAGTCAATGGCAGACGAATTACAACAGTTTGTGCCAACATGCACTGAGATGTGTAGGTGTAATTTGAGATGTGTTTCAGATACACTACATGACCAAAGGTATGTGGACACCTACTCGTCAAACATCTCATTTCAAAATCATGGGCATTAATATGGAGTTGGTCCCCCCTTTGCTGCTATAACAGCCTCCACACTTCTGGGAAGGCTTTCCACTAGATGTTGGAACGTTGCTGCGGGGACAAGAGCATTAGTGAGGTCGGGCACTGATTTTGGGCGATTGGACCTGGCTTGCAGTCAGAGTTCGAATTCATCCTAAAGGTGTTTGATGAGGTTGAGGTTAGGTCTCTGTGCAGGCCAGTCAAGTTCTTCCACACCAATCTCGACAAATCACTTCTGTATGGACCTTGCTTTTTGCACGGGGACTTGTCATGCTTAAACAGGAAAGGGCCTTCCCCAAACTGTTGCCACAAAGTTGGAAGTACAGAATCGTCTAGAATGTCATTGTATGCTGTAGCGTTAAGATTTCCCTACACTGGAACTACGGGGCCTAGTCCGAACCAAGAAAAACAGCCCCTCACCTTTATTCCTCCTCCACTAAACTTTACAGTTGGCACTATGCATTAGGATAGGTAGTGTTCACCTGGCATCCACCAAACCCAGATTTGTCCATAGGAATGCCAGATGGTGAATTGTGATTCATCATTCCATAGAACTCCACTGCTCCAGAGTCCAATGGCGGTGAGCTTTACACCACTCCAGCCGACGCTTGGCATTGCGCATGGTAATCTTAAGCTTGTGTGGGGCTGCTCGGCCATGGAAACCCATTTCATGAAGCTCCAGACGAATAGTTTTGTGCTGCTGTTCCTTCTAGAGGCAGTTTTGAACTCATTTACATTTACATTTAACATTTACATTTAAGTAATTTAGCAGACGCTCTTATCCAGAGCGTCTTACAAATTGGTGCATTCACCTTATGACATCCAGTGGAACAGCCACTTTACAATAGTGCATCTAAATATTTTAAGGGGGGTGAGAAGGATTACTTTATCCTATCCTAGGTATTCCTTAAAGAGGTGGGGTTTCAGGTGTCTCCGGAAGGTGGTGATTGACTCCGCTGTCCTGGCGTCGTGAGGGAGTTTGTTCCACCATTGGGGAGCCAGAGCAGCGAACAGTTTTGACTGGGCTGAGCGGGAACTGTACTTCCTCAGTGGTAGGGAGGCGAGCAGGCCAGAGGTGGATGAACGCAGTGCCCTTATTTGGGTGTAGGGCCTGATCAGAGCCTGGAGGTACTGAGGTGCCGTTCCCCTCACAGCTCCGTAGGCAAGCACCATGGTCTTGTAGCGGATGCGAGCTTCAACTGGAAGCCAGTGGAGAGAGCGGAGGAGCGGGGTGACGTGAGAGAACTTGGGAAGGTTGAACACTAGACGGGCTGCGGCGTTCTGGATGAGTTGTAGGGGTTTAATGGCACAGGCAGGGAGCCCAGCCAACAGCGAGTTGCAGTAATCCAGACGGGAGATGACAAGTGCCTGGATTAGGACCTGCGCCGCTTCCTGTGTGAGGCAGGGTCGTACTCTGCGGATGTTGTAGAGCATGAACCTACAGGAACGGGCCACTGCCTTGATGTTAGTTGAGAACGACAGGGTGTTGTCCAGGATCACGCCAAGGTTCTTAGCGCTCTGGGAGGAGGACACAATGGAGTTGTCAACCATGATGGCGAGATCATGGAACGGGCAGTCCTTACCCGGGAGGAAGAGCAGCTCCGTCTTGCCGAAGTTCAGCTTGAGGTGGTGATCCGTCATCCACACTGATATGTCTGCCAGACATGCAGAGATGCGATTCGCCACCTGGTCATCAGAAGGGGGAAAGGAGAAGATTAATTGTGTGTCGTCTGCATAGCAATGATAGGAGAGACCATGTGAGGTTATGACAGAGCCAAGTGACTTGGTGTATAGTGAGAATAGGAGAGGGCCTAGAACAGAGCCCTGGGGGACACCAGTGGTGAGAGCGCGTGGTGAGGAGACAGATTCTCGCCACGCCACCTGGTAGGAGCGACCTGTCAGGTAGGACGCAATCCAAGCGTGGGCCGCGCTGGAGATGCCCAACTCGGAGAGGGTGGAGAGGAGGATCTGATGGTTCACAGTATCGAAGGCAGCCGATAGGTCTAGAAGGATGAGAGCAGAGGAGAGAGAGTTAGCTTTATCGGTGCGGAGCGCCTCCGTGATACAGAGAAGAGCAGTCTCAGTTGAATGACTAGTCTTGAAACCTGACTGATTTGGATCAAGAAGGTCATTCTGAGAGAGATAGCGGGAGAGCTGACCAAGGACGGCACGTTCAAGAGTTTTGGAGAGAAAAGAAAGAAGGGATACTGGTCTGTAGTTATTGACATCGGAGGGATCGAATGTAGGTTTTTTCAGAAGGGGTGCAACTCTCGCTCTCTTGAAGACGGAAGGGACGTAGCCAGCGGTCAGGGATAAGTTGATGAGCGAGGTGAGGTAAGGGAGAAGGTCTCCGGAAATGGTCTGGAGAAGAGAGGAGGGGATAGGGTCGAGCGGGCAGGTTGTTGGGCGGCCAGCCGTCACAAGACGCGAGATTTCATCTGGAGAGAGAGGGAGAAAGAGGTCAGAGCACAGGGTAGGGCAGTGTGAGCAGAACCAGCGGTGTCGTTTGACTTAGCAAACGAGGATCGGATGTCGTCGACCTTCTTTTCAAAATGGTTGACGAAGTCATCTGCAGAGAGGGAGGAGGGGGGAGGAGGATTCAGGAGGGAGGAGAAGGTGGCAAAGAGCTTCCTAGGGTTAGAGGCAGATGCTTGGAATTTAGAGTGGTAGAAAGTGGCTTTAGCAGCAGAGACAGAGGAGGAAAATGTAGAGAGGAGGGAGTGAAAGGATGCCAGGTCCGCAGGGAGGCGAGTTTTCCTCCATTTCCGCTCGGCTGCCCGGAGCCCTGTTCTGTGAGCTCGCAATGAGTCGTCAAGCCACGGAGCGGGAGGGGAGGACCGAGCCAGCCTGGAAGATAGAGGACATAGAGAGTCAAAGGATGCAGAAAGGAAGGAGAGGAGGGTTGAGGAGGCAGAATCAGGAGATAGGTTGGAGAAGGTTTAAGCAGAGGGAAGAGATGATAGGATGGAAGAGGAGAGAGTAGCGGGGGAGAGAGAGCGAAGGTTGGGACGGCGCGATACCATCCGAGTAGGGGCAGTATGGGAAGTGTTGGATGAGAGCGAGAGGGAAAAGGATACAAGGTAGTGGTCGGAGACTTGGAGGGGAGTTGCAATGAGGTTAGTGGAAAAACAGCATCTAGTAAAGATGAGGTCGAGCGTATTGCCTGCCTTGTGAGTAGGGGGGGAAGGTGAGAGGGTGAGGTCAAAAGAGGAGAGGAGTGGAAAGAAGGAGGCAAAGAGGAATGAGTCAAAGGTAGACGTGGGGAGGTTAAAGTCGCCCAGAACTGTGAGAGGTGAGCCGTCCTCAGGAAAGGAGCTTATCAAGACATCAAGCTCATTGATGAACTCTCCGAGGGGACCTGGAGGGCGATAAATGATAAGGATGTTAAGCTTGAAAGGGCTGGTAACTGTGACAGCATGAAATTCAAAGGAGGCAGTGAGTGTTGCAACTGAGGACAGACCATTTTTACACGCTACGTGTTTCACCACTCGGCCGTCCCGTTCTGTGAGTTTGTGTGGACTACCACTTCGCGGCTCAGCCGTTGTTGCTCCAAGACGTTTCCACTTCACAACAACAGCACTTACAGTTGACTGAGGCCGCTCTAGCAGGGCAGAGATTTGACAAACTGACTTGTTGGAAAGGTGGCATCCTATGATGGTACCACGTTAAAAGTCACTGAGCTCTTCAGTAAGACCATTCTACTGTCAATGTTTGTCTATAGAGATTGCATGGCTGTGTGCTTGATTTTATACACCTATCAGTACGGGGTGTGGCTGAAATAGTGAAATCCACTCATTTGAAGGGGTGTCCACATACGTTTGTATATATAGTGTATGTTGTGTGCACATGTTGTTCATGCACACACACAGACACATGCACAGATAGAATGTGATTCTGAAATCTATTTGCAAAAGCGTCACTTTCCCTCTCTCTAGTTTGAGGTGATCTGTCAATTATTTTCTATACATACCATATGTATTTCTGAGATGGTTTAACTGTGTGTGTGTGTGTGTGTGTGTGTGTGTGTGTGTGTGTGTGTGTGTGTGTGTGTGTGTGTGTGTGTGTGTGTGTGTGTGTGTGTGTGTGTGTGTGTGTGTGTGTGTGTGTGTGTGTGTGTGTGTGTGTGTGTGGTCTCTCAGGTCTACATGAGGGCCCTGTTTGACTACATCCCTGCTGATGACAAGGCCACGCCCTGTCAGGAGGCGGGACTTCCCTTCAAGCGAGGTGACATCCTGCAGGTGGTAACCCAGGACGACCCCACCTGGTGGCAGGCCAAACGCGTGGGCGACAGCAACCTCCGTGCTGGACTCATTCCCTCCAAACTCTTCCAGGAGAGGTGAGCCTATAGGCAGAGAGGTCCATGGACAGGTGCTAGCTCAGAGAAGAGTCTAAATACAATATGAAAATGATCCGATCAAGCCTAGTGGTTGTACTGTACTGTGTCACATTATGCCTCTTATACATATACTGTAGGACTCTTATATTAGGTGCAGTATGTGGACTGAATTGCTTTCACAACAGTGCAGATATCGCCATAGAGCTGTCTCTATCTGTTCCATATTCATGTGCTCCACTTTCATGGGTCAAATGTGTTATTAAATCAAGTATCAGAGCCGCTTGGGTCTTAACACATGGATCTAAATATAGGCTTGAATGGGAACACTCCATTATGTCAGTGTCACAATCCCTCAATAGGATGAATATGTAAAAGTGTTGGGGTGCTCTGCATTGGGGTTATAAACACACCCAAGCCCCAACCCACTGCCCACTCTGTATTCATCTTAGCTAAGCAGGGGGGAGCGATACCAGCGGCTGCAGCCTGATTGCGGACACACACACACACACACACACACACACACACACACACACACACACACAAACACGCACACCATGTTGGATTAATCATGGCGGCTGAAACACAGAGAGGGAACCTCAGCCAAGCCATGGGTTTAATGAATCTCTCACACTAGCTCCTTTCACTGATAACACATACGAGGCAGAGGTCGGTATGTGTTTTATCTCTCTGTCATGTTCTAATCTTCTCTTTCAATCTCTTTGCCTCCCTCCTCCAATGCCTCTCTTCCTCCTATCTCTGTTTATCTGTCTGACACTGTCATGGTCCCTCTCTTTCTCCCCCTTTCTCTCTCTCTCTCTTTCTCCCCCCTTCTCTCTCTCTCTCTCTCTCTCTCTTTCTCCCCCCTTCTCTCTCTCTCTCTCTCTCTTATTTCTCCCCCTTCTCTCTCTCTCTCTCTCTCTCTCTCTCTCTCTCTCTCTCTCTTCTTTCTCCCCCTTCTCTCTCTCTCTCTCTCTCTCTCTCTTATTTCTCCCCCCCTCTCTCTCTCTCTCTCTCTCTCTCTCGTATTTCTCCCCCCTTCTCTCTCTCTCTCTCTCTTATTTCTTCTCCCTTTCTTTCCTCCCCTGTACATTTTCTTAGACGGCTGGCTTACCGGATAAAAATGGGCACACTTCCGAACCCTAAATCCCCTAAAAATCCGACCTGTAAGTTTCCACAAAAAGGTGCTATCTAGAACCTAAAAGGGTTATTTGGCTGTCCCCATAGGAGAACCCTTTGAAGAACCCTTTATGGTTGCATGAAAAAAAAACATTTCTACAGGGGGTTCTACATGGAACCCAAAAGGGTTCTCCTATGGGGACAGCCAAAGAACTCTTTTGGAACCCTTTTCTCGAAGAGTGTGCAGATATACATGTTCACTGTTGCAACCAATATCAAACTGAAGCTGAAGGATATCTTTTGAAGTAGAACTTATTTGTCAGTGATGGTTCATGTTATTTTTCATAAGATGTAGATTTAACCACCAGATGTGTTTATGTTGACATTTATTTACCTTTTTTGACGGTAATTGGCGTCCTCAGGAGTATTAGTATTGACTGCGTATTCTCTGCTGTCATGAGGGGGAGGGAGGGAGGGAGGGAGGGAGGGAGGGAGGGAGGGAGGGAGGGAGGGAGGGAGGGAGGGAGGGAGGGAGGGAGGGAGGGAGGGAGGGAGGGAGGGAGGGAGGGAGGGAGAGACGGCTTTGGGAGGGGGGAGAAGAGAGGGAGGGATCACAAAGATATGAATTAATCTTTCATGTCTGGTCCATCTGGCCGGTCAGCACAAACTGTATCTCTATAGTGAGAGACAGACAACAGACTAGAACCAATTAACAGGATGAGTGTGTAACAATGTGCATTTTGTCCACTCTGGCTCTCTCCTGCTCTGTGTTGTGTGGTAATAGTATTGGGTATGTCTGGATAGAAGTGGCCAGGTGAGTGTTTAATGCGAGCGGTGGCGCTTCGTGGTCCATAATCCACAGGCGATCCGATTAGGTCTGAGCCCCAGGGAGACAACAAGAGCTTAGCAATATGTCAGCTAGCCGGGCTACACCACGGAGGCCCATGTCTCTTCTCTCGCTCTCTCTCTCTCTCTCTCTCTCTCTCTCTCTCTCTCTCTCTCTCTCTCTCTCTCTCTCTCTCTCTCTCTCTCTCTCTCTCACTAACTAACTCTCTTTTTTCTCTCCCTTTCTCTCTCTCTTTCCCTCTCTCTTTGATTAATTCCCATGCCCTTAGTGAAGCTCCCGAGGTTGCCTTTTTAATGTGGGTCAGAGGCTCGACCCCTCGATGACGTCATAGCACAGAGACTGAGACTGAGACAGTTTGTGCATTTTAAAATCTATAATTCCCATCTCTCTCTCTCTCTCTCTCTCTCTCGCTCGTTTTTCTCTCATTCTCCAATGGCTCGCCTGCTGGAAGAAACCATATTTTAGAGTTTGTGAATATCAGACAAAGAATTGAGAGAGGAGACAACACACCCCATCCCATTGCCCGTTGTTTTTTGTGTGTAACTGTTTGTCAAAGATTTCTCATCATCCTCCTTTCCCTCACTGCTTACCTCAGATGACCAAGGATGTGACAAAGGTGGGTATACTGGTACAGAGATGCCTGCAATCCTCTCTCTCTGTCTCTCTCTCTCTCTCTCTTTCTCTCTCTGTCTCTCTCTCTCTCTCTCTCTCTCTCCCTCACTCACACATAACCATGATCAGGGAATGAGGGCAGTGTGCCACTATTTTCATTGCCACTGTCAGTGATTAGACAGGACATTACTCCACATGGACATACTAGTAACTATCCACAATTAGGCATAATCAGATCCATGGACATGTGGTGACAGTTTATTACTCTTATATTTCCCACGTGTTTTGAAACTCCTTGGTATGACTATGAGAGGACGGTTACTGTCTGCTTGCAGGCTCCTGCTAGAAGGTATATTAGTAGAGGCATCAAAGCTCTCAGCCGTCTCCCTGTCTTTTGGGGGGAGGTGTGTGTGTGTGTGTGTGTGTGTGTGTGTGTGTGTGTGTGTGTGTGTGTGTGTGTGTGTGTGTGTGTGTGTGTGTGTGTGTGTGTGTGTGTGTGTGTGTGTGTGTGTGTGTGTGTGTGTGTGTGTGTGTGTGTGTGTGTGTGTGTGTGTGTGTGTGTGTCTGTGCTGCGGGGTGGATGAGACCCCATGGGTCCTGTACTGTTCTGCTTCCAGCTTAAATCCTCCCCCACTGTAGGCAGCCTACGAGACCAGAATAGAGATTCGTCGCAGTGTGTGTGAGTACGTGCGTGTGTGTGTGTGTGAGTACGTGCGTGGGTTCTAATAACGGACTGGACACACTACACAAAAATCTAACTTTCCAAGACTTGTTTTGCAAATGTTCATAAGGTACTCACTTTCTAAGTCGTGGACCAGCTCCCACCCTACCTTATAAGAACATTACATAAAGCATATTATGGCTTAAATGGCTTAAAGAGCCCATATTTTGAGAACCCATACCTTATTGTATGTGTGTGATGCTAGGGCAGAACTGCAGACTGGAAAGCACAGACAATCACTTAAAGATAGCAATGACCCATCCTCTCCATCATCAACAGCTTCCATTCTTTTGTTCTTCTCTGTAATTCATCTTGTTCTGTCTACTGCGGGTTGCTACCCTCTTCGTCTCCTCTACTGTGTCTTGGCTACCTGTTCTTCTCCTTGCAGAGGACTTCTCTTTCCTCTTCTCTCGTCTTTTCTACTTGCCCCATTTTTCTCTGTCAGCTATTTTCAACTCAGTATCTCTGAGTTGTGAATCTGCCATTGTCAGCACTTTTGTTGCATATCCAGAGTTTCAGAGACATCAGATATTGAAACTAGTTTTTTGCTTAGTTAAATATTGAATTCAGCAGTTAGAGAGTTGTGAATTGCACATGTTTTTGTATGCTAGCTACCACGGTTGGGTGAACTGTCCATTTCACAAAGCCATGTGTGTGGGCCAGGGAGACCCAGTTCCCTTTTCCAGTCGACTGCCTCCAGAAGTGCTCGCTGTGTCTGTGTGGTGTCTGTCAAACCTCCCCCACCTGGCTGCCACAGTGGCTGCGGGCTCCGGCTGAGGGCCTGTCCTGCTGAAACCTCCCTGTCCTGACCTGCTGGCTTAGGGACCTACACTGTGCCCACCCCTCTGCCCGCCTGCCTGACCCTGCCTGTCATGCTTCGGAGCCCGCAGCCCCCCCCTCTGTACCCCCTCCTCCCCCTCTCTGATCCTTCCCTCAGGTTACTTACCCTCCGCTCACCCCCGCCCCCCTCTTCTCCCTGCTTGCCTCCCTACAGAGGACTGTGATTGTGAGGGCTATTTCAATGGACAGTACATAGGTGAGAGTCTGCACGTCTTCCTCCTTCTGCCGCCTTTACCTCTTTTGCTGTCCGACGCGTCTGTGTCCTCCAGGACCTTGCTGTGTGCTGCTGGCTTAACTGAACTGGCGCTTTTGCGTTGGGGAATGTACGGGTGTCCTGAGGGTGGGACTGGCTGGCGTGTCCGTGTGGGAAGTGATGGAGAAGGGAGGCGAGAGGTGGAGAGAAAGGCGGTGGGGAGAGACAATGCTGAGAGGAGTCGGAACTGATCCCAGGTCATTTGACAGGGAAGACTAGTACTGAAGGAGAGAGTGCGCTCCAGCACCAGATTTTCCAGCTCAATATGAAAGAGGGGAGTTTAGTTTCTCACTCCTTCAGGTGCCGATAGCAAATCGGTCTCGTTAACCTAATTAGTGTAATGAGAAAAGTGCTTAAGAGGGCGTGATAGAGCGCGAGTACCAGACTTGAAACAGTCCAGTAGACATTGACACATGGCTGCTATGCGCCTCTGTCAGAGTATGGACACGTCTTAGGATCAGTATCCGTTCCCCAGACACCAGAGTAGCAATCATTTCAGGGCATTCAGAAATGGTTACTGCTTGCTAACGAGTGTCATCAATTGGATTCAACCCTCAAGATACCGACCGTGGTAAATACAGTTTGCATCCAGACTGAAATTGCATTGGCACCACAATATAACGCTTTCCCCGTAATCCTCAGCCCCCTGCTGCCCTCCCACTGGCCTCCCCTCCTTCCACTGTCCTCCCCTTGCCTCCTTCACCCCTACATGACCTTGAGGCCTCACCCCATACCCCAGAAACTGTTGGAATGAAAAGCAAAGCACACGGAAGGATCTGAACACAGCCGACAGTCAAACACTGCCCTCCCATGGCAATAAGACCAACTGCATTATTCTACATGATTGTATACCTTCATAATGACACAGAATACGGCCGTCAACCAGTCAGGTTACTCCTTATATATGGAGATTAAACTCAGCATCCTTGCCCCGCCCCGAACTAAGCAGTGTTTGGATCCTCCTGAGACTCCCCTCTTGCCTCTGCTGCTATGGCTGGTGCACCCCATCCTACCCTCACCCCCACGAGGGTCCTGCTGCATTGGACGCATTGCACACTCAACCAACCAGACACGTTTTGCTGCTTGTTTCACCCTGTGTGGAGACTGAGGCGCGAGGCTGGGTTGTGTGATGCTCTAATGCCAGTTATAGTCTCTCCTAAGTGTAAAGCAGTGGCGCCCTCCTGTGGCCAGGTGTTTTCCTGGGAATTTTATTCAGGTACTGTTACCGGCTTGTTCCCTCAGGTAACCCCACTGTCCGCAGGCAGGGGGGGGGTGGGCGCCCATGGGCCTGGAGACACTGTGTGTGCGTGTCTGTGTGTGCGTGTGCGTCACTCCCACTACACTGTGGTCTCCAGAGTCAGGCTGCCCCATCCCTCCCTGTCCACTCCTGTAGCCCTCTGTCAAGCAGCATGTCTCCGTTGTACTGTATACTCTTACATGTGTTACAAACCAGACCATTGTCCTTCCAATTCTATCAAGGCTAATTTATCTTTTATCCTCACTGTAGTATTACTAGTCGTTCGTTGAGTGAAGCCAAGTCTCCTATAAAAAGAGAAAGAGAGAGGCACGAGCTTGATATTAATAGCAGAAGTGTGTTTGCTTCACTCTCAGTCCCAGAGCTTATTTCTCACAGTCAAAGTGGAGCTGCCAAACCCCTTGGTCAGATATTAGCTGCATGTGATTGATATGTGTTGGACACATGCTTGTAAAATGAGCAGATTCAGTCAATATCTCACAATGCTGCTGGCAGCCCATTTACCTTCGAGATAAGCACGGGTCAGGCTGTCAAACCTGTAGGATCACTCACGGATTAACGACGAATCCCAGTTTACCACCAGTATTTGAATGGTCACACGGTTCACTGGGGTTTTAATGCATGATTAAGGGTTGCACATTCTTTGTTATTCAATAACCAACAGCTAATAATCCAACAAGGAATAATGTCATGCTTATGTTGGGGTTTGATTTGCATGATAGCCTGATATGATGTCCTGATGTGACGTGATACTGGTGTTGTGCGTTCAAAATGTTTGTCAGCAACACTAATTGCCAAGTGAGAACAACTACAAGCGCTATCTAACATGCCTTGGAGAATACAGTTGTAATTATGTAGAAAGAGCATGTGTTAGACAGTGTATCAAACCACATAGGTGGATGCTCATATCTGACATTTTGACCCTTTGCCTCCCTGCCTCACCTTGCTCTCCCTGCCCCTCCCACCTGCCTGTCCTGCGTAGCGGGTCTGAGGAGGAGTTTCCGTCTGAGCCGAAAGGACCGGTCAGGATCGCTCGGAGGAGGGGCCACGCGCGACCCCACCGATCCAGACTTTGCCACCTACGAGGAGGTGACTCGCTACCAGCACCGGCCCAACGAGAGACCCCGCCTGGTGGTTCTGATAGGTATGGCAACAGCTTCAGGATGTGTGGCCATTCTACTTTGACGATACTGCCCTCTAGTGGCCAATGCTACAAACAGCAACTTCCTCTTGTTGTGTGGTAGCCTTATGAGAACCAGACCAATCTCTCCGCACATATCCTCTTTCATTTGAAGCAGTCAGTCTGCTTGACCGAGCTAGTTGTGTTGTGAGGTCTGATCTACAGTACCTAATGCTATTTATGTTTCTGATAAGTTAATTCATCAAAGTCCACAACAAATGGCACATCCTGTAACTTATCAGAGAACTTAACTTGATGTTGATGCAGATTTTTTTCAGCAAATATAGATTATTTGTCCCTGATAGTTATGTTTAAATAACTATATTTTACTCCCTCTCTCTACCCTCTCTCTCTCTTTCTCTTTTTCTGTCTCTCTACCCTCTCTCTCTTTCTCTTTTTCTGTCTCTCTACCCTCTCTCTCTTTCTCTTTTTCTGTCTCTCTACCCTCTCTCTCTTTCTCTTTTTCTGTCTCTCTACCCTCTCTCTCTTTCTCTTTTTCTGTCTCTCTACCCTCTCTCTCTTTCTCTTTTTCTGTCTCTCTACCCTCTCTCTCTTTCTCTTTTTCTGTCTCTCTACCCTCTCTCTCTCTCTTTTTTCTGTCTCTCTACCCTCTCTCTCTTTCTCTTTTTCTGTCTCTCTACCCTCTCTCTCTCTCTTTTTTCTGTCTCTCTACCCTCTCTCTTTCTCTCTTTCTGTCTCTCTACCCTCTCTCTTTCTCTTTTTCTGTCTCTCTCTCTCCCTTTCTTTCTTTCGCTCTCATTCTCTCTCTCTCTCTCTCTCTCTCTCTCTCTCTCTCTCTCTCTCTCTGTCTGTCTCTCTCTCTCTCTCTCTCTCACTATCACTCGCACAAAGGCTCCCTAGGAGCTCGTATCAATGAGCTGAAGCAGAAGGTGATAGCAGAGAACCCGCATCGCTATGCAGTGGCCGTACCGCGTGAGTTACACCTTCTAAACCTCGCCCTCTTCTTTCTACACATGACGGCGACTCCAACACCCTAGTAAAGAACTGCTACACCAGTCAAACAATCACAGCTTTCCCCCCTATCACGTGTGTCTCCAGATACCACCAGGCCCAAGAAGCCTCATGAGAAGGAGGGGGTGGAGTACCACTTTGTCACCAAACAGGCGTTTGACGCGGACGCTCTGAGCAACAAGTGAGTCCTCTTTGATGCCATATGGCTGATCTGTGAAGCCATTACGGTCCGTCTCTGTGGTACTCTGTTTTGTTTTGTCTGTTTCGTGCTTAGTTGTGTCCTGTGTGTCCAGGTTCATAGAGCATGGGGAGTACAAGGAGAACCAGTATGGTACCAGCATAGAGGCCATCCGCTCTGTACAGGCCAAGAATAAGATGTGCCTAGTGGACGTGCAGCCAGAGGTAGGGCCAAGGCACATCCTCTACAGTGATGCATATCCCATTCTGTCACGATGCACTGCACAATATAACCACGGCTATCACATGTAGCCTGTGTCACACCCTATTCTATGACGGCCTCTGCCGTTTCTCCTGTGTTCTCTTGGTGAGAGTACTTTCTGTTTGAGTCAGGCAGGCTGCCACATTATCTTGTCCCGGTTATCCGTAGCATCTCTGACACCTCAAGAGGACATTTCTCTGATAGCATCTGTCCTCTCAACCCCGTGCACTCTGTGTGACAGCCTACGCAGACTGTGTGATATTGCGTCTGAATGTGCCCTGGCCCCTTAGGCTTTGAAGACGCTGCGGACATCTGAGTTCAAGCCCTATGTCATCTTTGTCAAGCCGCGCGTCCCGGAGAGCAGACGCCGTCGTAGTGCTGCCACCTCACCAGCAGGGGGAGATCATGGGCGAGTGACGGTGAGACCTGCTGTCTCTTGTTCATTACAGTGAGCTGAGTCTGAAATGTGCTCATATGAATGTATCAATGAGTTATTTCACCTTTTTTCTGTTACTCAATCTTCTTTTTTGGGTGGCATGCTTTCTCCTTTCCTATTTTCTCCTCTCCCAAATCTGATATCACCTTTATATCCTTACTCACTCTTATGCTTCTTCCTCATTTTCCTGTACGTCCGTCTGTCTGATTCTCCTGTCCGTCCGTCCGTGTGTCACTCCGTGTGTGTGTGTCTCCGTGTCAGGATGAGGACCTGCAGGAAATGCGTCAGTCAGCCCAGCAGATGGACCAGCAGTACGGCCACCTGGTCGACCGGGTCCTAATAAAGGAGGACTCAGCCAGCGCCTGCACAGAACTCCGAGGCATTCTGGAGCGGCTGGAGCGTGAGACCTTCTGGGTGCCCCTCTGCTGGGTGCGAACCTAACCCCCCCTTTCCCCAACCACCACTCTCCAGAAGGGGGATCACAGCCCCCAGCCCTTCTTCCAGCAGGAACCCTATCCTACCCCCTCATCCCTTTCCTGATCTCCTGGATCCCTTACCCTTGGCTCCATGGGCCAGCTTGTGGGGTGTGGAAGATACTGCCCCAAAACCTGTCCTGATACGTGATGCTGGGCCAGCCGCACACTGGCACTATGGGAGAAGGGCATGCGGCAAAACCCTTTGGAACATTTCTGTGTTTGAGATGTTCAGAGGGAAAGACTGTTGTCCTGGCTGCCCCCCCACACACACACACACACCCGCCCCCCCCACACACACACACACACACACACATGTACAGTACATGCAATCCATTGATCAAATTCAGGTTTTTCAGATATTTCTTAATTTTTATTTTGTATTATTTATGTCACTCAGCCAGTCAATCAGTCAGTCAGCCAGTCAATCAGTCAGCCAGTCAGACAAAACATACAGACATCTTTATTGTGGCTCCATGTGGAGTATCATCTGTAGCTTTCTTTGGCCTGCAGTGTTGAGTACTTGAGTTTCTCTTAACATAATAATACATGTATATGCCATTTAACACACATTTTTATCCAAAGTCACTTCAAGTCAAAAAATGGATACAGGAATCCTGCAGGAAATCCTACACAATTCCTTCACAAAGACAACATGACTGTTTTGTAAGGTTTCCTCACTTAGTGTTTCCTTGCCTATTTCCGTTGCTTGTTGATACAATGCATTCTGAGTGAGACCTATAGCCATTGTTATTATGTTATTGAAATGTTATCCAAAATCCAATCCACCTGCTTCCATTATACCTGGAGAATGAGTATAAATACATACATAGAATTATTAACCAACACACTCTGTAAATAGTACAGTAGGATAGATGTAACGGTACAGAAATATGGAATGTGAAATAGAATATTATTTCATAATGCTTTTTTTTAATCAATTATTTTATGACTTGGATGTGTTTTAAGGAAGTGCACGACAGTTGAATTATTTAATCGCAGATGTAAATATTGCACATGCAAATCCTACCGTGCCAACGAACGAGCTCATAGCACTTCAATGCAACCTGTTGAACTTCGACCCTAAGTGTCTAATCCGGTCTAATCTACAGTAGGTGTGAATTACTTCAGTTCTGAGACACTGGGTGTGTGGATGTCATGTACACACACAAGTGCACTAAAACATGCTATGCTCCTTTTTGTGTACATAGGAATGCCCTTTGTATAGCTGACATCAGACACGTTTAAAGATGCAGGTGTGGGTAATAGGGTTTTGGGGAGGGGGGTGTTCTATGGTCCATCTTGACAATCAGGGTCCTTGTTAAATTGTTCTGTATGAGTATTTATCTACAGGTGAGGACTCTGGGACTAGTGGGATATGGACTCATCCAAGTGTGATTGTGGGTTGGCCTGCTCCAAGTGTGATTGTGGGTTGGCCTGCTCCAAGTGTGATTGTGGGTTGGCCTGCTCCAAGTGTGATTGTGGGGTGGCCTGCTCCAAGTGTGATTGTGGGGTGGCCTGCTCCAAGTGTGATTGTGGGGTGGCCTGCTCCAAGTGTGATTGTGGGTTGGCCTGCTCCAAGTGTGATTGTGGGTTGGCCTGCTCCAAGTGTGATTGTGGGTTGGCCTGCTCCAAGTGTGATTGTGGGTTGGCCTGCTCCAAGTGTGATTGTGGGTTGGCCTGCTCCAAGTGTGATTGTGGGTTGGCCTGCTCCAAGTGTGATTGTGGGTTGGCCTGCTCCAAGTGTGATTGTGGGTTGGCCTGCTCCAAGTGTGATTGTGGGTTGGCCTGCTCCAAGTGTGATTGTGGGTTGGCCTGTTCCAAGTGTGATTGTGGGTTGGCCTGCTCCAAGTGTGATTGTGGGTTGGCCTGCTCCAAGTGTGATTGTGGGTTGGCCTGCTCCAAGTGTGATTGTGGGTTGGCCTGCTCCAAGTGTGATTGTGGGTTGGCCTGCTCCAAGTGTGATTGTGGGTTGGCCTGCTCCAAGTGTGATTGTGGGTTGGCCTGCTCCAAGTGTGATTGTGGGTTCAAGCCGTCATTATAAATACACACAGATGTGACGTGTTTCTTTTACGTTACCTTGGTGTTTACAGAAACCATGTTAGAAGCCAGTTCAAGGTTACAAGGTAATACACAAGAAAGAAACAATGACTCGCACTAGTCAAACTGTTGTTACTTGACCGAAGCAGTCAGAAAGGTTTTGTGAAACCCCACCTGTTCTCAGTCTGTATATTGGCTCTGTCGCTCTGAGCTACTGGTGATCTTTGAGTAGAGGCATCACAGCTCTGTGCTCTTTCTTTGTGTGTGCGTGTGTGTGTGTGTGTGTGTGTGTGTGTGTGTGTGTGTGTGTGTGTGTGTGTGTGTGTGTGTGTGTGTGTGTGTGTGTGTGTGTGTGTGTGTGTGTGTGTGTGTGTGTGTGTGTGTGTGTGTGTGTGTGTGTGTGTGTGTGTGTGTGTGTGTGTGTGTGTGTGTATGTGTGTGTGTGATGTTGTATGTGTGTGTGTACTTCAAGTCTTGTTTCATTGTGGAGAACTGATAAACTATCAACAGATCCTCCTTTCCACCAATTCTAATCCGGTTCTCTTTTTAACATGCAATGTGTTCTTAATCTTTTTCTGTGCTATGTAAACCAAGAAACCCTGAATGTTGACTTTGTAATGTGACATGTATAAAGTGCCATAGTAAAACCAGATGAACCAAGTGCTACATTGTGTACGTTTTGTTATCGTCAAATCCTACCCGTTTTGAGTTGGACTAAATTGCCATTTTGAGTTGGGTTCGGGTTCTAACCACCATGTGTCAGATGTGTTGCATATCAGTTGTACAAACCGAGTGTGAATCAGCTCACATGTGGAACTGAGAGACCAGAGATGAGAGACCAGTAGCAGCAGAAGTTTGGGAGTGCCGACATGCATTCTGCATTCTAAACCATATTTATTACACATTTCCATTTGACACAGGAGTTGAAAATAAATGAAGTCACGGCATCCTGGGAGGATGGAAATCAAGAAGCGAGTCCTAAAGACCTTGTATGTGTGAAACCTGGAGCTAATATCCATGTCACTGGTTCTTCTGACCACAAACCAGTCCATGAATTCAGTGTGAAAACTGGGCAAAATGGGGGTACGGTTTGGATAGCATGTCCCAGCATCAGTCCTTATACGGGGCCCTGAATCCTCCAAAGATGATTGGTGCCATTCTTGTCTTGTTCCAGGAGGATCCAAAAAGTTGGAGACTCTCAAGACAAAAACAGCTAAGATGACGATTGGTGTAACGTGAGAGTAGACAAAAGATTGACAACAGCCAGAATTCTAAAGTGGCCTCCTCAGAAGACTCCTTTCAGGAGAGCCAGTCCCATCCCCATACAGTCGTTACCAAAACAATGACCTCAGATAGCACATATGCACACGTACACACACATAAACAGACAGTATATCATACGCCACAAACATGCACGTACGCCACAAACATACAGTATATACAAATATACTCAAAAATCACATCTGTTTCGTCAGCATCTTATCTTGACAATGTCTTGGACAAATCTTCCTGTTACTTCAAGTTTTACTCCTGTCCACTGACAGAGTATTGATGCATACTACAATATGAATGTGGTTGTGTGTTACTGGCTTGTGGTTATGAGTATTTAAAAAAAAAATGAATTCTGTGATTATATTCTTTGTAAAAAATAAATAAATGCAAATTTCTGTAATTATATTCTTTCTATAATAACTCAGACCATGGTTAGGTTTTCATAGTGTGTAATTTGCTAGAATGTACTGTTTGTGTGTATGGTCAAAATCTGTGGGGAATGTATGACTTTGTCAATGCATTGAATGTGTGTAGAAGTCACAAACTCAGCAAAAAAAGAAACGTCCCTTTTTCATGGATCCTGTCTTTCAAAGGTAATTCGTAAAAATCCAAATAACTTCACAGATCTTCATTGTAAAGAGTTTAAACACCGCTTACAGACGGTAGGCAATTACGGTCACAGTTATGAAAACTTAGTACACTAAAGAGGCCTTTCTACTGACTCTAAAAAACACCAAAAGAAAGATGCCCAGGGTCTCTGCTCATCTGCGTGAACGTGCCTTAGGCATGCTGCAAGGAGGCATGAGGACTGTAGATGTGGCCAGGGCAATAAATTGCAATGTCCGTACTGTGAGATTACAGTCCTCGCAGTGGCAGACCACGTGTAACAACACCTGCACAGGATCGGTACATCCAACCATCACACCTGCGGGACAAGTATAGGATGGCAACAACTGTCCGAGTTACACCAGGAATGCACAATCCCTCCATCAGTGCTCAGACTGTCTGCAATATGCTGAGAGAGGCTGGACTGAGGGCTTGTAGGCCTGTTATAAGGCAGGTCACCGGCAACAACGTCGCCTATGGGCACAACCCCACCATTGCTGGACCAGACAGGACTGGCAAAAAGTCCTCTTCAATGACGAGTCGCGGTTTTGTCTCACCAGGGGTGATGGTCGGATTCGCGTTTATCGTCGAAGGAATGAGCGTTACACCGAGGCCTGTGCTCTGGAGCGGGATCGATTTGGAGGTGGAGGGTCCGTCATGGTCTGGGGAGGTGTGTCACAGCATCATCGGACTGAGCTTGTTGTCATTGCGGGCAATCTCAATGCTGTGTGTTACAGGGAAGACATCCTCCTCCCTCATGTGGTGCTCATCCTGACATGATGGCTTGTGGGACTGACAATGCCAACAGCCATACTGCTCGTTCTGTGCGTGATTTCCTGCAAGACAGAAATGTCAGTGTTCTGCCATAGGCAGCGAAGAGCCCGGATCTCAATCCCATTGAGCACATCTGGGACCTGTTGGATTGGAGGGTGAAGGCTAGGGCCATTCCCCCCAAACATGTCTGGAAAATTGCAGGTGCCTTGGTGGATGAGTGGAGTAACATCTCACAGGCAAATCTGGTGCAGTCCATGAGGAGGAGATGAACTGCAGTACTTACTGCAGCTGGTGGCCACGCCATATACTGACTGTTACTTTTTATTTTGACCCCCCTTTGTTCAGGGACACATTATTCCATTTCTGTTAGTCACATGTCTGTGGAACTAGATCAGTTTATGTCTCAGTTGTTGAATCTTATGGTCATTCAAATATTTACACATGTTTGCTGAAAATAAACACGGTTGACAGTGAGAGGACGTTTATTTTTTTGCTGAGTTTATAACACATATTCAATTCCAGTAACAAATTATTAGTCCAATTTTTTTCCACAAGGGAGGATAACCTTGATGACTGACAAAGAACAACACGTGTTTCATAGCCAGGAAGAATGAGACAACTGAACCCCAATATGGGCGGGACCTATCATGTTCTGTCAACCACTGATTGATTGGTCAAAAACAGTTCTTTAGCTTTTTCACCTCGGGACCCAAGTTAGAAATGGACTGTCCTGCCGTGAACCAATTGTCCTCCAACTACCCAAATTAAGAATAAATAGTGTGTGACTAGATGTATTCTCATAACTCGCGACCCGCCTCTCACATGCCCACTCTGGGCTTCCGATCTTGGTCTAAAATAAATCCATTTGACAAGAAGAGCATGGAGCTTTCATTCTGTTATTATTCATTTGTCAGTGATAGACAACACACTGTCCCGCCCATCGCAGGGTTCAAAGACTCACATCCAAACCAGAGGTACAGTACGAAAGTCTATGAGCAAATTCCAACTTTTTGCACAAAACTCCACTTAGCATCAATGCTATCATGATAATGTGGGAGTTGGAGATGTGCACCAACACCAGTTTCTAGTCAGGAGTATTTCTGTGGTGATTTAGCGCCATCTGGTGGTTATGTTTAGCTTGTGTTTAGCTTGCGTAGCTCCTGTTCCTTTTTGCGCTGCTTCTCTTTCTGGCGTTCCAGTTTGTCCAGGGCCTTGCGCTCCTTTTCCGCTGCTGCGTGAATGTCTTTGATCCGCTTTTTCAGCGCACTGCGGTCCGTGGAACTGTTCACTCCCAAACCCTGATAATAAAATATCAAATCAAATGTTATTTGTCACATGTGCCGAATACAAAAGGTGTAGACTTACCATCAAATGCTTACTTACGGAGCCCTTTCCCAACAATGCAGAGTTAAAAATGAAAAATACTTTAACTAAAAAAAGGTAGAACACCTTATATTTACACAGTAGGCTCGTTATTGTTATTTTATTGTGTTACTTAAGTGTATTTAGTCAATATTTTCTTAACTCGATTTTTCTTAACTGCATTGTTGGGTTTGTAAGTAAGCATTTCACGGTAAGGTATGTACCTGTTTTCTTCGGTGACAAATATAAGTCGGAAGTTTACGTACACTTAGGTTGGAGTCATTAAAACTAGTTTTTCAACCACTCCACAAATGTATTGTTAACAAACTATAGTTTTGGCAAGTCGGTTGGGACATCTACTTTGTGCATGACACGAGTAATCTTTCCAACAATTGTTACCAGACAGGTCATTTCACTTATAATTCACTGTATCACAATTCCAGTGGGTCAGAAGTTTACATACACTAAATTGACTGCGAGTTTAAACAGCTTGGAAAATTCCAGAAAATTATGCCACGGCTTTAGAAGCTTCTGATAGGCTAATTGACATCATTTGAGTCAATTGGAGGTGTACCTGTGGATGGGGGGTCATTGTCCTGGCTGATTTATTTTGATTTTCCCATGATGTCAAGCAAAGAGGCACAGTGTTTGAAGGTAGGCCTTGAAATACATCCACAGGTACACCTCCAATTGACTCAAATGATGCCAATTAGCCTATCAGAAGCTTCTAAAGCCATGACATAATTTTCTGGAATTTTCCAAGCTGTTTAAAAGCACAGTCAACTTAGAGTTTGTAAACTTCTGACCCACTGGAATTCTGATACAGTGAATTATAAGTGACATTTTCTGTCTGTAAACAATTGCTGGAAAAATGACTTGTGTCAAGCAAAGTAGATGTCCTTACCGACTAGCCAAAACTATAGTTCGTTAATAAGAAATTTGTGGAGTGGTTGAAAAACGAGTTTTAATGACTCCAACCTAAGTGTATGTAAACTTCTGACTTCAACTGTATACTTTTATTCAAGTATGACAATTGGGTACTTTTCCCACCACTGCATATACAGTGCCTTGAGAAAGTATTCGGCCCCCTTGAACTTTGCAACCTTTTGCCACATTTCAGGCTTCAAACATAAAGATATAAAACTGTATTTTTTTGTGAAGAATCAACAACAAGTGGGACACAATCATGAAGTGGAACGACATTTATTGGATATTTCAAACATTTTTAACAAATCAAAAACTGAAAAATTGGGCGTGCAAAATTATTCAGCCCCTTTACTTTCAGTGCAGCAAACTCTCTCCAGAAGTTCAGTGAGGATCTCTGAATGATCCAATGTTGACCTAAATGACTAATGATGATAAATACAATCCACCTGTGTGTAATCAAGTCTCCGTATAAATGCACCTGCACTGTGATAGTCTCAGAGGTTCGTTAAAAGCGCAGAGAGCATCATGAAGAACATGATCACTCTGGATGAACTGCAGCGATCTACAGCTGAGGTGGGAGACTCTGTCCATAGGACAACAATCAGTCGTATATTGCACAAATCTGGCCTTTATGGAAGAGTGGCAAGAAGAAAGCCATTTCTTAAAGATATCCATAAAAAGTGTAGTTTAAAGTTTGCCACCTGGGAGACACACCAAACATGTGGAAGAAGGTGCTCTGGTCAGATGAAACCAAAATTGAACTTTTTGGCAACAATGTAAAATGTTATGTTTGGCGTAAAAGCAACACAGCTCATCACCCTGAACACACCATCCCCACTGTCAAACATGGTGGTGGCAGCATCATGGTTTGGGCCTGCTTTTCTTCAGCAGGGACAGGGAAGATGGTTAAAATTGATGGGAAGATGGATGGAGCCAAATACAGGACCATTCTGGAAGAAAACCTGATGGAGTCTGCAAAAGACCTGAGACTGGGATGGAGATTTGTCTTCCAACAAGACAATGATCCAAAACATAAAGCAAAATCTACAATGGAATGGTTCAAAAATAAACATATCCAGGTGTTAGAATGGCCAAGTCAAAGTCCAGACCTGAATCCAATCGAGAATCTGTGGAAAGAACTGAAAACTGCTGTTCACAAATGCTCTCCATCCAACCTCACTGAGCTCAAGCTGTTTTGCAAGGAGGAATGGGGAAAAAATTCAGTCTCTCGATGTGAAAAACTGATAGAGACATACCCCAAGCGACTTACAGCTGTAATCGCAGAAAAAGGTGGCGCTACAAAGTATTAACTTAAGGGGGCTGAATAATTTTGCACGCCCAATTTTTCAGTTTTTGATTTGTTAAAAAAGTTGGAAATATCCAATAAATGTCGTTCCACTTCATGATTGTGTCCCACTTGTTATTGATTCTTCACAAAAAAATACAGTTTTATATCTTTATGTTTGAAGCCTGAAATGTGGCAAAAGGTCGCAAAGTTCAAGGGGGCCGAATACTTTCGCAAGGCACTTCCTATGCTAGCTTGCTACCGATGTCCTGGCTAGCTGTCTAAATCGCCTTGACCCCGAAACCAACCACTCCACTCTCTGGACTCTTTTGATCACTCGACTAAGGATGCCTCTCCTTAATGTCAATATGTCTTGTCCATTGCTGTTCTGGTTAGTGTTTATTGGCTTATTTCACTGTCGAGCCTCTAGTCCTGCTCACTATACATTATCCAATTTATTAGTTCCACCACCCACACATGCAATGACATCTCCTAGTTTCAATGATGTTTCTAGAGACAATATCTCTCTCTTCATCACTCAATACCTAGGTCTACCTCCACTGTATTCACATCCTACCATACATTTGTCTGTACATTATACCTTGATGCTATTTTATCGCCCCCAGAAACCTCCTTTTACTCTCTGTTCCAGACGTTATAGACGACCAATTCTTATTGCTTTTAGCCGTACCCTTATTCTTCTCCTCCTATGTTCCTCTGGCGATGTAGAGGTGAATCCAGGCCCTGCAATGCCTAGCTCCACTCCTATTCCCCAGGCGCTCTCTTTTGATGACTTCTGTAACCGTAATAGCCTTGGTTTCATGCATGTTAACATTAGAAGCCTCCTCCCTAAGTTTGTTCTATTTACTGCTTTAGCACACTCTGCCAACCCGGATGTTCTAGCTGTGTCTGAATCCTGGCTTAGGAAGACCACCAAAAATTCTGAAATTTTAATTCCAAATTACAACATTTTCAGACAAGATAGAACTGCCAAAGGGGGCGGTGTTGCAATCTACTGCAAAGATAGCCTGCAGAGTTCTGTCCTACTATCCAGGTCTGTACCCAAACAATTTGAACTTCTACTTCTAAAAATCCACCTCTCTAAAAACAAGTCTCTCACCGTTGCCGCCTGCTATAGACCACCCTCTGCCCCCAGCTGTGCTCTGGACACCATATGTGAACTGATTGCCCCCCATCTATCTTCAGAGCTCGTGCTGCTAGGCGACCTAACTGGAACATGCTTAACACCCCAGCCATCCTACAATCTAAACTTGATGCCCTCAATCTCACTCAAATTATCAATGAACCTACCAGGTACCCCCCCCAAAGCCTTAGACACGGGCACCCTCATAGATATCATCCTAACCAACTTCCCCTCTAAATACACCTCTGCTGTCTTCAACCAAGATCTCAGCGATCACTGCCTCATTGCCTGCATCCGTAATGGGTCAGCGGTCAAACGACCTCCACTCATCACTGTAAAACGCTCCCTGAAACACTTCAGCGAGCAGGCCTTTCTAATCGACCTGGCCGGGGTATCCTGGAAGGATATTGATCTCATCCCGTCAGTAGAGGATGCCTGGATATTTTTTTTAAATGCCTTCCTAACCATCTTAAATAAACATGCCCCATTCAAGAAATTTAGAACCAGGAACAGATATAGCCCTTGGTTCTCCCCAGACCTGACTGCCCTGAACCAACACAAAAACATCCTATGGCGTTCTGCATTAGCATCGAACAGCCCCCGTGATATGCAGCTATTCAGGGAAGCTAGAAACCATTATACACAGGCAGTTAGAAAAGCCAAGGCTAGCTTTTTCAAGCAGAAATTTGCTTCCTGCAACACTAACTCAAAAAAGTTCTGGGACACTGTAAAGTCCATGGAGAATAAGAACACCTCCTCCCAGCTGCCCACTGCACTGAAGATAGGAAACACTGTCACCACTGATAAATCCACCATAATTCAGAATTTCAATAAGCATTTTTCTACGGCTGGCCATGCTTTCCACCTGGCTACTCCTACCCCGGTCAACAGCACTGCACCCCCAACAGCAACTTGCCCAAGCCTTCCCCATTTCTCCTTCTCCCAAATCCATTCAGCTGATGTTCTGAAAGAGCTGAAAAATCTGGACCCCTACAAATCAGCCGGGCTAGACAATCTGGACCCTTTCTTTCTAAAATGATCTGCCGAAATTGTTGCCACCCCTATTACTAGCCTGTTCAACCTCTCTTTCGTGTCGTCTGAGATTCCCAAAGATTGGAAAGCAGCTGCGGTCATCCCCCTCTTCAAAGGTGGGGACACACTTGTCCCAAACTGCTACAGACCTATATCTATCCTACCATGCCTTTCTAAGGTCTTCGAAAGCCAAGTCAACAAACAGATTACCGACCATTTCGAATCTAACCATACCTTCTCTGCTATGCAATCTGGTTTCAGAGCTGGTCATGGGTGCACCTCAGCCACGCTCAAGGTCCTAAACGATATCTTAACCGCTATCGATAAGAAACATTACTGTGCAGCCGTATTCATTGATCTGGCCAAGGCTTTCGATTCTGTCAACCATCACATCCTCATCGGCAGACTCGACAGCCTTGGTTTCTCAAATGATTGCCTCGCCTGGTTCACCAACTATTTCTCTGATAGAGTTCAGTGTGTCAAATCGGAGGGTCTGCTGTCCGGACCTCTGGCAGTCTCTATGGGGGTGCCACAGGGTTAAATTCTTGGACCGACTCTTCTCTGTATACATCAATGAGGTCGCTCTTGCTGCTGGTGAGTCTCTGATCCACCTCTACACAGACGACACCATTCTGTATACTTCCGGCCCTTCTTTGGACACTGTGTTAACAACCCTCCAGGCAAGCTTCAATGCCATACAACTCTCCTTCCGTGGCCTCCAATTGCTCTTAAATACAAGTAAAACTAAATCCATGCTCTTCAACCGATCACTACCTGCACCTACCCACCTGTCCAACATTACTACTCTGGACGGCTCTGACTTAGAATACGTGGACAACTACAAATACTTAGGTGTCTGGTTAGACTGAAAACTCTCCTTCCAGACCCATATCAAACATCTCCAATCCAAAGTTAAATCTAGAATTGGCTTCCTATTTCGCAACAAAGCATCCTTCACTCATGCTGCCAAACATACCCTTGTAAAACTGACCATCCTACCAATCCTCGACTTTGGCGATGTCATTTACAAAATAGCCTCCAATACCCTACTCAACAAATTGGATGCAGTCTATCACAGTGCAATCCGTTTTGTCACCAAAGCCCCATATACTACCCACCATTGCGACCTGTACGCTCTCGTTGGCTGGCCCTCGCTTCATACTCGTCGCCAAACCCACTGGTTCCATGTCATCTACAAGACCCTGCTAGGTAAAGTCCCCCCTTATCTCAGCTCGCTGGTCACCATAGCATCTCCCACCTGTAGCACACGCTCCAGCAGGTATATCTCTCTGGTCACCCCCAAAACCAATTCTTTCTTTGGCCGTCTCTCCTTCCAGTTCTCTGCTGCCAGTGACTGGAACGAACTGCAAAAATCTCTGAAACTGGAAACACTTATCTCCCTCACTAGCTTTAAGCACCAACTGTCAGAGCATCTTACAGATTACTGCACCTGTACATAGCCCACCTATAATTTAGCCCAAACAACTACCTCTTTCCCAACTGTATTTCATTTATTTATTTATTTTGCTCCTTTGCACCCCATTATTTTTATGTCTACTTTGCACATTCTTCCATTGCAAAACTACCATTCCAGTGTTTTACTTGCTATATTGTATTTACTTTGCCACCATGGCCTTTTTTGCCTTTACCTCCCTTCTCACCTCATTTGCTCACATTGTATATAGACTTGTTTATACTGTATTATTGACTGTATGTTTGTTTTACTCCATGTGTAACTCTGTGTCGTTGTATCTGTCAAACTGCTTTGCTTTATCTTGGCCAGGTCGCAATTGTAAATGAGAACTTGTTCTCAACTTGCCTACCTGGTTAAATAAAGGTGAAATAAATAAAAAATAAATAAAAAGATGGTAATTTGAATGAACAGAGATACTGTGATTACAGTGCCATTCATCCACCACCATCACATCGTGTTTCAGAATGATAATGCACTGCCCCATATCGCAATGATCTATAAACAATATCTGCAAGCTGATAATTTCAGACTCATTCCCATGGCCTGCATACTCACCAGACATGTCACCCATTGAGCATGTTTGGGATGCTCCGGATCAACTTGTGTGACAATGTGTTTCAGCTCCCGCCAATACCCAGCAACTTTGCTCAGCCATTTGAAGAGAAGTGGGACAACATTCCAAAGTCCACAATCAACAGCCTGATCAACTCTATGCGAATAAGACGTGTTGCGCTGCATGAGGCAAATAGTGGTCACAACAGATACTGACTGGTTTTCTGATCCATGTCGCTACCTCTTTTAACTGTGATCAACAGATGCATATCTGTATTCCCAGGCAGGTGAAATCCATAGATTAGGGCCTAATGATTTTATTTCAATTGACTGATTTCCTTGTATGAACTGTAACTCAGTAAAATCTTTGAAATTGTTGCATGTTGCGTTTATGTTTTTGTTCAGTGTAGTTCAGAGGGCATGAAAGTGGTCCCTCTCTCAACAGCAGAGGGCAGTCCTGAGATCTGCGTGTTGTTGTTGGTGGGTGTTTACATGTTGTTTTGAGTGTTTTTGAGTGGCTCAATCAGAGAGTCAGAGATACTCTATGTTTTACTTTGATCCTACATCCACTCACCTCCCCTGTACCTTTACCCTCTCCTCTTATATTCTCACCTCCCCTCATCCCTCTCCTGTACCTTACCCTCTCCTCTTATATTCTCACCTCCTCTCATCCCTCTCCTGTACCTTACACTCTCCTCTTATATTCTCACCTCCTCTCATCCCTCTCCTGTACCTTACCCTCTCCTCTTATATTCTCACCTCCTCTCATCCCTCTCCTGTACCTTACCCTCTCCTCTAATCTTCTCACCTCCTCTCATCCCTCCCCTGTACCTTACCCTCCCCTCTAATCTTCTCACCTCCTCTCATCCCTCTTCTGTACCTTACCCTCTCCTCTAATCTTCTCACCTCCTCTCATCCCTCTTCTGTACCTTACCCTCTCCTCTAATCTTCTCACCTCCTCTCATCCCTCTCCTGTACCTTACCCTCTCCTCTAATCTTGTTGTCACTTCTGTTCCACTCTCATGGCCGCTTCTCTCCTTTCACCATCTGTACCATCCTCTCCATCCATCTGCTCTTATTCCTCTCCTCGCCTCACCTCTCCTCTATTCTCTGACCCTCTCCATCCATTTAGCCTCATCTCCTCTGCTCCCCCTCCTTTCCTCTCCTCCCACCTTGAACTTAGTCCCCTTCCTTCTATCCTCCTCACTCTCCTCCTCTCATTCCCTGAAACATCCTCTCACCTTGAGCTTGGTGCCATCCATCAGGAGGAGCTGCTCCCCATCGATGTCCCTGGCAGTGAACTCTGGGATGTACTGCTCCATGTTCAACCCCTTCAGCCACTGGCACACCTGCTGGGTGCTCCACGATGACACTAGGCACAGCGGCTCGTCTATAGGCTGGAAGGAAGGTTGCCCAAGATATTCAGTAATCGAGTACAATTGCGTTGCTTCAGCTTCCTAATATGAAAAATAGCTTTTTGTGAGTTAGCAGTCTGAAGAGCATGTTAATCTGCCCCCTGGTGGTCATGAATAACATAACACAAAACAATTTAGCCTTGCCCCTCAGTGCAGCGACATACAGCGAACGTATTACACCCACTGATATGTATCTTTAGGTTGCATTGACTGACTTACAAAGCTGCCTCTATAGTCTAGACCCCCTTGAGTCACACACACAAACAACATTGTTTAACTGATCTAACCGCTGGTCTGGTGTTGTTAGTGTCTATCCACCGGCGGTGAAGCACAGGAACAGGTTCTCTCTCTCTCTCTCTCTCTCTCTCTCTCTCTCTCTCTCTCTCTCTCTCTCTCTCTCTCTCTCTCTCTCTCTCTCTCTCCTCTCCCTCTCTCTCTCTCCATGTTATTAGCCTTGAATAAACATGATATCAACATACAGGCAGACTTTTCCTATGGGCCTTGGTTGGTTTGAGGGACCCTCTATTTTACATTATTAGCCAAAGGTTTTATAGAAAGTGGATTACATGACCTAGGCTACCATATACAAACACTGTTCCGTTACTTCAACCATGCTAATTCAGGTAACATACTCTGCTGGAAGGCAAAACAGCACATTCCCCATTGGGATTTTCCGTCTCACCAACAACTGGGACACACACCTACTCTCACACGCTTACTCAACCAGGTGTGATTAAGTCCTGGGTTCAACTACTATTTATTTTTCTTTTAAATACTTTGAGTGTTTCATTGAGTGAACCTGGGGTGTGTTAAACAAGGGAAATAGATTTTGATTGTTAGCTAATGTTAGCTTAGTGTTAGCCGAGAACATAAGGTAACATTATCTTATGTCTGAGAAGGTGGTCTGTTTTGGGGCTAAACTGCCACTACAAATAATAATGTGGCGTTCTACTATTGTACATTTAGCAGGAATAGGAAAGTCATTTGCAGTTTGATTATTGCCACTGAAATGGCATAGTAATCTTTACTGTTTGATGTTTCACTGTAACATTTCAGAATGTTCATTGAAATCATCCCACCGAAATTTCAACTAAAGGAACATGTTCGGCACAAATGGAAACCCAGTTGAGCGCACCTCCGGAGTGGCAGATGGGCAGGGTTCGCACTTTGGAGACTATTCCATTGGTTCCTTTGCGCCAGGCATGCGTCACACAATCAAGTGCAGGTTAAAGTATTTGGGGGAAAAAGTAAATACTATCTGTACCCAAGTCTGACGTGTATCCTGCATCCCTCTGTAATGGCAGCTTAAGGAGATGGGAGGGAGAGAGTCATAAAGCCCCTCTGAAAACCCAATATCCCCTCCAACAAGCTGAGCCAAATCAGATGTGACGGGAGGGAGAGAGCGCTAGTTTACCGGAGGTAATTGATTCCCTAATCACTGTGCAGCCGTGTCTGACAACGTCTGGCCAGAGAGTGTTTTTGAGAGAGCAGAGCACTCACCAGACTCAGGCTTTAAAAACACCAGGACCACACACTCTGCACTCTGCACTGTTATGGATCTATGTGAACTGCTTGGAACTTCTATTTGAATGCAGTGTGTGCTATAGTATGAATAGTGTAAGCTAGTTGCCACAGGTAACCAAGAAGACATAACTACATCCAGTTGGGGTTATTTCAGGTAATGGTACACATTTTACTAAAGAAGAATTCAGAGTTTTGTTGGTACACTATTACAGATTTGAGTGGAACGCTACTTTAATCAAAAAATAGTATCTTGCATTCTCTCTCTGAACAGTGATCCAGGCCTCAGGCAAACCTTCTGTCTCATATACGGTATCATAATGAAATAGAGTTTAGATCCATTTAGTCCTAGGCAGAGAATGCCCACTACCACCACCACAACTGCATTAGGATGCCCCTTACCTCGTCTGAGGACTGGGAGAGGGTCTGGTAGCGTTGTGAGGAGCGGGAAGATGAGTCGGCTGTGGTCCCACTGGAGGCGTGAGGGGGACTACAGGGGGGCGGTGAGAACTCATCACTCAGGGCAGACTCCTGAGGGAGGGAGGGAGGGAGGGAGTAAATACTGCTTTCTCCACATTGTTTCCAGTATTCTTTGACACTTTGGGATTAAGTACAAGTGCACAGTGATATTTTTATTATGTGTGACCACTGTGGTCAAACAGCATTGGATCGATTGATTTGTCCAGTTCAAAATCAATTACATCTGACAATAGTAGGATATTAATGCATTGTTTGTAAACCTTAGTTTCAAACAGTTGTAGCTTAGAAATATAAAATGTTTGGTCACAGCAGTAACACTGAAAAATAATACATAAGCATCATATTTTGGATGAATTGCCCTCTCAAATGATGCCCCTGCAAACACATATGCATGCACACACACACAACAAAAACTCACACAGACACACAGCCCTATAACAGCCCTTGACAGTCCCCTTGAGAGCCACAGTGCAGGGGCCCAAACCTTCAGTGCAGAGGAGGAATGCAAAGTCATGGGTATCTGCCTCCTCTCCAGACACCAGGCTTATTAGGGTTGAGTCCCAAAGGGCACTCTGTTCCCTACACTACCGGTCCAAAGTTTTAGAACACCTACTCATTCAAGGGTTTTTCTTTATTTTTTACTATTTTCTACATTGTAGAAAAATAACGAACACATCAAAACTATGAAATAACACATAAGGAATCATGTAGTAACCAAAAAAAGGTTAAACAAATCAAAATATATTTTATATTTGAGATTCTTCAAAGTAGCCACCTTTGCCTTGGACAGCTTTGCACACTCTTGGCATTCTCTCAACCAGCTTCACCTGGAATGTTTTTCCAACAGTCATATAATGAGCACTTGTTGGCTTCTTTTCCTTCACTCTGCGGTCCAACTCATCCCAAACCCTCTCAATTGGGTTGAGGTCGGGTGATTGTGGAGGTCAGGTCATCTGATACAGCACTCCATCACTCTCCTTCATGGTCAAATAGCCCTTACACAGCCTGGAGGTGTGTTCGGTCATACTCCTGTTGAAAAACAAATGATAATCCCACTAAGCCCAACCAGATGGGATGGCGTATCACTGCAGAATGCTTTGGTAACCATGCTGGTTAAGTATGCCTTGAATTCTAAATAAATCACTGACAGTGTCACCAGCAAAGCACACCCACAACATAACCCCTCCTCCATGCTTTACGGTGGGAAATACGCATGCAGAGATCATCCGTAATACCCACAAGCCGCAACTCACGAAAACACAGTGGGTGGAACCAAAAATCTCCAATTTGGACTCCAGACCAAAGGACAGATTTCCACCTGTTTAATGTCCATTGCTTGTGTTTCTTGACCCAAGCAAATCTCTCCTTCTCATTGGTGTCCTTTAGTAGTGGTTTCTTTGCCGCAATTCGACCACAAAGGCCTGAATCACAGTCTCCCCTGAACAGTTGACGTTGAGATGTGTCTGTTACTTGAACTCTGCTAATGAACTTATCCTCTGCAGCAGAGGTAACTCTGGCTCGGTCTTCCATTCCTGTGGCGGTCCTCATGAGAGCCAGTTTCATCATAGTGCTTGATCGTTTCTGCAACTGCACTTGAAGAAACTTTAAAAGTTCTTGACATTTTTTGGATTGACTGACCTTCATGTCATAATGTACTGATGGACTGTCGTTTCTCTTTGCTTATTTGAGCTGTTCTTGCCATAATATGGACTTGGTCCTTTACCAAATATGACTATCTTCTGTATACCCCCCGTAACTTGTCACAACACAACTGATTGGCTCAAACGCAATAAGGAAAGAAATTCCACAAATGAACTTTTAAGGCGGCACACCTGTTAATTGAAATGCATTCCAGGTGACTACCTCATGGAACTGGTTGAGAGAACACTAAGCGTGTGCAAAGCTGTCATCAAGGCAAAGAGTGGCTATTTGAAGAATCTCTAAAATATATTTTGATTAGTTTAACACTTTATTGGTTACTACATGATTCCATATGTGTTATTTCACAGTTTTGATGTCTTCACTGTTATTCTACAATGTAGAAAATAGTAAAAATAAAGAAAACCCTTGAATGAGTAGGTATTCTAAAACTTTTGACCGGTAGTGTAGATAGTGCATTACTTTTGACAATGGTGAAAAAAGTACCTAATTGTCATGCTTGGGTAAAAATAAAGATACCTTAATAGAAAATGACTCAAGTAAAATTGAAAGTCACCCAGTAAAATACTACTTGAGCAAAAGTCTAAAAGTATTTGGTATTAAATATACTTAAGCATCAAAAGTAAATGTAATTGCTAAAATATACTTAAGTATCAAATGTGAAAGTATAAATCATTTAAAAGTCCTTATATTAAGCAAAGCAGAAGTCACAATTGTCTTGTATACATTTTTTTACGGTTAGCCAGGGGCACACTCCAACACTCAGCCGTCATTTACAAAGTGTTTAGTGAGTCAGTACAGATACCCCAAAAAAACACTTAAGTAGTACTTTCAAGTATTTTTCCTTAAGTACTTTATACCACTGATTTTTGACCAGGGCCCATAGGGCTCTGTTCAAAAGTAGTGCACTATGCATGCTAGAGCCATTAACCCAGTTGGACAGGCACACAGTGGTTGAAAGGGATTTAACGGCCCTCTGCTTTCAATGGGAAGCTGCGGCTTTAATTGCTGTGCAGAGCGAAGGACCCCGGCCTCCATGCTGATGACTAAGTGCATCTGGGATGCTTTGCCTAGCTACTCCTCACTATTAAACCCCATGGAGCTCTGTTCTAAATTGCACTCTAGTCCCTATAAAGTGCACTACATTTGCCCTGTAGTCAAAAGTATTGCACTTTACGGGAAATAAAGGTGCTATTTGGGATAGGCCCATGCTCCCAACATGTTGCTAAGTTTTTTTTTAGATGTGTCATGTTGCAGGTGTTAGAGAGTATGTATAAACACTCCCCCCGCCCCAATATTTGGGAGGGTTTTGACTCAGAATGGATCAAACCAAGTGAAGCTGAGAGGGGTGGATGGGTGTTTTCTCCCATAGAGGGCTATATTGATGAACTCACCGAACTTAGCCTGCCAATGGTTAATTCAAAGTTGTTGTTTTTTAAAGCATATGTAAACAAGGGCATTAGAATATCTATTAACCACTAAGTGGAAATATGCTCTGCTGTGTTTCGTTCCTTCTTTTGTTAAACGGTGATCTTGTCGTCTTGACATTGATGTTGTGGTTAGCTAAAAGCATCGCAGCGGTCAAGTCACCAAGGTGAGTAAATCAACAGCATCGATTGCATCATGGGATTTCTGCCTACGGCTGCAAATGTGGGCAAAGAGAGACCTCCAACAAGAAACATATGTATTGTTCGGTGTCCTGTGGGTGTACCTACTGGTTATATGTTTTCATGGCAAGGATATGGACAGGCTACACACGAACATATTAGCAGAAAGAATGTCATCATCTATGGCAGAGATATATCTCAATATGCAACATACCCTATTCGTTGTGCTGACAAGGGCTTATAACACCTTTGATCTATTAAGCAATGTGTCCACAAAAGCAGAAAAACTATAAAGCTCCAAGAGCCAGGCATGCTCTTAACGATACGTTTGACAGTGAAATACAAACACTTTGATATACGAACACACACCTTGTTTTGTTACATCAATGGTGTGTTTGGACGGCTGTATATTTCTTATCAATCCTTCCTGTGTTTCTTAGCTAAACGGCCATTGGCCCACAAGCTTCTGAAAAATAATCTATTTCCCTTAGAAATACTCAGGCCTTTGGCAGAGGCTTTAATTAGCTGGTGCAAAGTCAGTGGGTGGCATATGTCTGCCTTCCTGGGTATTTTGAACAGACAACCACTATAAGCCTATCTCCTTCCTATAACCCTGTTCCTCAGCTTCTTTCTTCTGTATGTTAAGCTATGTTTTCCATCCAATGGATGCGCATGTAACAAACCATGTAAGAGGACGACAGCAACACCAAAATCCCTCAATATGGTCAATCGGATCTAACAACTGAAGAGTCTCTTGCATCGGTGCCATGTTCTTGTTTTAACTCCCGAAGTCATCTGTCAATATCTTTTCTGAAACAGGTTACATTTGACACGAGTATGTGACATTGTGCCGCACAAAGGGCCATCGATTTCCCCTCTGTGTAAATGTAGCCGTGCTTGTCGATAAATGTCGAATAGCAGCACCCTCTTGGACACAGAGGATAACGCGCCCTGCTTCCTAATTGGGTTTCTATCCCTCAGACTCTCCACAGGAGCTGAGTCACACCATGGGCCTCTCCAGATCAATTATGTATACAGTTAGGGAGAACAAGTAGTTGATAACCTGCAAAATCGGCAGTGTTTCCTACTTACGAAGCATGTAGAGGTCTGTCATTTTTATCATAAGTACACTTCAACTGTGAGAGATGGAATCTAAAACAAAAATCCAGAAAATCACATTGTATGATTTTTAAGTAATTCATTTGCATTTTATTGCATGACATAAGTATTTGATCACCTACCAACCAGTAAGAATTCCGGCTCTCACAGACCTGTTAGTTTTTCTTTAAGAAGCCCTCCTGTTCTCCACTCATTACCTGTATTAACTGCACCTGTTTGGACTCGTTACCTGTATAAAAGACACCTGTCCACACACTCAATCAAACAGACTCCAACCTCTCCACAATGGCCAAGACCAGAGAGCTGTGTAAGGACATCAGGGATAAAATTGTAGACCTGCACAAGGCTGGGATGGGCTACAGAACAATAGGCAAGCAGCTTGGTGAGAAGGCAACAACTGTTGACGCAATTATTAGAAAATGGAAGAAGTGGAAGAAGTTCAAGATGATGGTCAATCTCACCTCGTGGGGCATCAATGATCATGAGGAAGGTGAGGGATCAGCCCAGAACTACACGGCAGGACCTGGTCAATGACCTGAAGAGAGCTGGGACCACAGTCTCAAAGAAAACCATTAGTAACACACTATGCCGTCATGGATTAAAATCCTGCAGCGCACGCAAGGTCCCCCTGCTCAAGCCAGTGCATGTCCAGGCCCGGCTGAAGTTTGCCAATGACCATCTGGATGATCCAGAGGAGGAATGGGATAAGGTCATGTGGTCTGATGAGACAAAAATAGAGCTTTTTGGTCTAAACTCCACTCGCCGTGTTTGGAGGAAGAAAAAGGATTACAACCCCAAGAACATCATCCCAACCGTGAAGCATGGAGGTGGAAACATCATTCTTTGTGGATGCTTTTCTGCAAAGGGGACAAGACGACTGCACCGTATTGAGGGGAGGATGGATGGGGCCATGTATCGCGAGATCCTGGCCAACAAACTCCTTCCCTCAGTAAGAGCATTGAAGATGGGTCGTGGCTGGGTCTTCCAGCATGACAACGACCCGAAACACACAGCCAGGGCAACTAAGGAGTGGCTCCGTAAGAAGCATCTCAAGGTCCTGGAGTGGCCTAGCCAGTCTCCAGACCTGAACCCAATAGAAAATCTTTGAAGGGAGCTGAAAGTCCGTATTGCCCAGCGACAGCCCTGAAACCTGAAGGATCTGGAGAAGGTCTGTATGCAGGAGTGGGCCAAAATCCCTGCTGCAGTGTGTGCAAACCTGGTCAAGAACTACAGGAAACATATGATCTCTGTAATTGCAAACAAAGGTTTCTGTACCAAATATTAATTTCTGCTTTTCTGATGTATCAAATACTTATGTCATGCAATAAAATGCAAATTAATTACTTAAAAATCATACAATGAGATTTTCGGGATTTTTGTTTTAGAGTCAGTCTCTCACAGTTGAAGTGTACCTATGATAAAAAAATGACAGACCTCTACATGCTTTGTAAGTAGGAAAACATGCTAAATCAGCAGTGTATCAAATACTTGTTCTCCCCTCTGTTTGTGTGTATGTGTGAGAGAGAGAGAGGGAGAGAGAGAGAGATGGATGGATGGATGAATGGATGGATGGAGATAGAGAGAGTGTGGGAGTGAGATGGAAGGAGAAGAACAAAGAGGGAGAGAGGCTTAGGATGACAAAACTAGACGATGCTAGTCGCGTCTACGCAAAAGTGTTTATAGAAGTGTAGCAGTTTTATATCTCTGGTGTCTGCTTCTCTCATCTGGTGACTGTTTTCATTTGATGTGCATTTGAAGCTCAAACCCAGTAGGAGAAAGTTTTCTCCTTCTGGACAATTTGTAAAAAGAATTTGGCATATCTCCAAGGGTAACAGCAGAATCCGTTTCTTGGTTATTTAAACTGTGGAATGTATAGACGGTTTGGTTGTTTAGCAACAAAACCGACGCATGTGCAACTACAGTATGGGGTAAAACAAGGGTTGGCCTCGATTGTTGACAACATGTAAACTATATTTTGTCTCCAATGTTTATTGAAAACAAAAATACAGTTGCACAATGAGCACTTATCTCTCAAAAACATCATTACAGTTATTGGTTAGCTAGATATCTAGCCATTTTTTCTCATATTAGCATAGAGGTGACAGTCAAAAAACCTCAAAACAAGACATGGTATCAAGAAAAAGTTGAAATGAGCTGAAACGAGCCACTTACAATTCACCATGTGACAGTTTCTTAAAATTGTTGCTAGCTATCTGGCCATCCAGAACCATAACAACACATGGCCTTCTGGGCCTTCTGGTCCTTTGAAGCGCGTGCATCATTTTTGTGACATTGTCAGATGTGGCAGAAATCTTAATGACAGACATGAAATGAAGACTAGACTATATGCTAATGCTAACATAAACACACGAGGCCTCTGATAATGATAAAAACACAAAGTGGACAATGGTGGTAGTAACATAATAGTGCAGTCTGACCTAAATATGATATCTGAAGGCGTCTATATGTTATTGTGGATGTGAGTAACCTGGGAGTTGGACTTGCGGGGGCTGCAGTCCTGTGAGACCAGTTTGGGGGAGCAGGGCGGAGTTGCCCCGGACGACACGGAGCCCCTGGTGCTGTCAGTGAACCAGGAGAAAGGCACGAAAGAGCCAGAGGACCTGGACGGGCTCTCAGATGGCTCCCTGTGCAGAGAAAGACAGATATTCAATATGCTCACTGAATGAGCCAAAATGGTGCCTTTAATATACTAATTAGGTCTAATATAGCCAACATTTTGCCTCCTGTATTGAAACAGAGGGACAGAGCCAAAATGGCTTCCCACGGACTCACCGGCTTCCCATTGACAGTCTGTTTGACTTGTCTTTTCTGACCCTCACATAGGAGCGTCTCAACGTGACCCTTCAGAAGAACAAAAAAATGGTGGGTTAAAATCAACAGAAAGCACCAGTTTTGAAACGGACAAATTTACAATGTGTTTCCAATGTAAACCGTTTAAATGTCTGTATATTGAGCACTTACCCCAGGTCCAAGAATCTCCTCTTGGTCTTCTTGTCAAAGATAAGGCTGTTGTTGCCGGGGTCAGCCGGGCTGGTGTCTCGACTGTCTTCTGAAACTAATACTGAGAAGAGAAAAAAAAATGGCAATTAGCACATTATTGATTAATCAAAGCATTTTTTTTAATACATTAACCCACCATTACCAACATTTTGGTGTGGCCTTAATGGTATGGTGGTTGTGTATCAATACATTCATGGCTGTGTGTGTGTGTGTGTGTGTGTGTGTGTGTGTGTGTGTGTGTGTGTGTGTGTGTGTGTGTGTGTGTGTGTGTGTGTGTGTGTGTGTGTGTGTGTGTGTGTGTGTGTGTGTGTGTGTGTGTGTGTGTGTGTGTGTGTGTGTGTGTGTGTGTGTGTGTGTGTGTGTGTGTGTTGCCTATTTAGGCTTAATATACCATAGTTAATATCACAGTGCATGTAATTCTTAGTGTGGGGAGTTGGACTGTAATAACTAGGATGAGGATTTTCTTGCCCAATGCGGATGTCTGCCTCTCGTACCCTCACTGTCTGGGCGTCGTGCCCGTCGAATGTAAACAGGCGAGCAGTCCGAACTGGGACACGACTTGGAGGGAGAGCTGTTGGGCGTGGTCACCAGGGCCTCCTGAGACGTGGCATTTGTCAGCTGGCGGTACCGCCCCCGAGGGGCTGGCGACCCGGTCCCGCCCTCCTCCGGGGAGCGCCGTAAGGAGGAGGTGTCGAAGGAGAACACGGGGCTCCGTAAGGTGGGACAAGGGGAGGACGAGGAGAGGAGCGAATCAGGAGAAGGGGAGGAGCCTCCTCGCAGGGTGGAGTGGAGGGGGGAACGGACGGAGTCCAGACACTATGGCACAAAGATTCAGAAACACCACAACATGTTTATATGTGAACTGACTGACACAAACAATAAATAGACACATGCGCGCACGCACACACACAACCACACACCAACACACACAGAGAGACAGACAGACAGACAGACAGACAGACAGACAGACAGACAGACAGACAGACAGACAGACAGACAGACAGACAGACAGACAGACAGACAGACAGACAGACAGACAGACAGACAGACAGACAGACAGACAGACAGACAGACAGACAGACAGACAGACAGACAGACAGACAGACAGACAGACAGACAGACAGACAGACAGACAGACAGACAGACAGACAGACAGACAGACAGACAGACAGACAGACAGACAGACAGACAGACAGACAGACAGACAGACAGACAGACAGACAGACAGACAGACAGACAGACAGACAGACAGACAGACAGACAGACAGACAGACAGACAGACAGACAGACAGACAGACAGACACACATATATACACGCACACAAGCATGCATTTACGCATATAAACACATGCATGCACCCACTCATGAACACAATTAGGGACATATGCGTTTGGGTCAATTCCATTCCACCTCCTGTATAGTAAGGAACAATTGGACATGAAATTTGAATGGTACTTTTCAAATGAAGTGCTAGTCCAATGAAATGCCTGAATGGGCTGGAATGTAATTTGAATTGACTGTAACTCTAGTGAGCGAAAATACTCAAAACGACCAAACAACAGATATGAAGAGAGCGAGACACACTCTCCAATGCCCTCCAAAATAGCCTAGGCCATTGAGACATTTTCCCATCTGATAATCTCCATATCATCTGAAATGAGTTCTAGGACTAAGAAACGGATTTCATGTGGATGGTTGCAATGGTATTTTACCATCTACAACTAAATGGGTTTGAATCTAAAGAATTCAACCATAAAATCTGATTGTCGAATGAAGCAATGAAACATGATTCAATGCCTGATTGAGTCAAGCTTTGTTTTTCACCAATCAGGATCTACTTACGAGTATAGGCATGTACAGCGCTAGAGCTTTAGCTTTAGCGCTAGAGCTTTAGTTGCTATGTTACTTAGCTACATGTGTGTAGTATTATGGTATAGTGACTATATAAAATGCGCAATACATACTTAAAATCTCCCTTGGTGCTGTCTATACAAAGCTGTCTATCTATACTGTATAACCAATACATTATCACATGCTACAAGGTCATCATCAGACTACAAAGGAATGTGTCCTGTGGGTGTGCCTGTCCCTTTGAGAGTCCATGCCATCGATTGATTGGCTCTCACGCCTGTCACTCACCTTCCTCTCCAGACTGTCATCTCCCTCTGTGGAGCTGACACTGTCTCGGAAGCGAGAGCGAGAGGGGCGGTGCCTCCTGGCTTTGACGGACAGCTGGGCACGCCCCTTCTGTATGCTGTTGTCCAGCAGCTCTGTCTCTGGGATGGCCTCGTTCAGGTCTGAGGGAAGATCACAGAGAAAAGTATGATATTCAGATCATTCAGGTCTGAGGGAAGATCACAGAGAAAAGCTCAAATAAGTACTGGACACAGATTTGAGAAGTGCTTTTAACAGATCCATTTGATGCAGAATGTGTTACAAGGAAAGCCCAGACCTAAACATTAGGCTACAGCTATTATAATATCTTAATTTCACCTGGGACCTAGAAAGATAAACGACTGGGCAAAAGCTAATTCCCTTCATGTAAAATAAATCATCTAATGTCTGTGTTACAAGAAGGTACAAGATACTGTTATACCACCTTTTTATATGTCAAACTGAGGAGTTTAATTGATTAAATGAAATGTGTTTATCTGATCCTCCCCCTGCTGTAACATCCTCTATCTGTGGTGAACCCAGAGGAACGATCCTTTTGCCTTTGACCTCTTGACCCCAATCTGAGAGCCCTTCAGCGTTTCCATCAATTATCTCTCCCTCTCCTCCCCTCATCCCTTCCATTCTTCACTCCATTTATCCAGCCCCCAGCCCCCAAATACATGACAATTAATCTATATAATCACATTGGATGTTCCCCTGTGACTGAGTCAGCAGAGGATTGTGGGGGATGAACATTGACCTACGACCTGGTCCTCTCTTACAGTGCCTTCAGAAAGTATTCACACCCCTTGACTTTTTCCACATTTTGTTATGTTACAGCCCGAATTTAAAATTCATGAAATGTTGATTTTGTGTCATTGGCCTACAGACAATACCCCATAATGTCAAGGGGGAATTATGTTTTAGAAATGTTGACAAATTAATTAAAAATAATAAGCTGAAATGTATGAGTCAATAAGTATTCAACCCATTTGTTATGGCAACCCATAATAACTTTTGGAGTACAATGTTGCTTAACAAGTCACATAATAAGTTGCATGGACTCACTCTGTGTGCAATAATAGTGCTTAAAACTTCTTCAGGATTGGTGGGTCCCTCACGGGACGGTTGAGCTAACGTAGGCTAATGCGATTAGCATGAGGTTGTAAGTAACAAGAACATTTCCCAGGACATAGACATATCTGATAGTGGCAGAAAGTTTCAATTCTTGTTCAGATAAACTGTCCAATTTACAGTAGCTATTACAGTGAAAGAATACCATGCTATTGTTTGAGGAGAGTGCACAGTTTTGAACTTGAAATTTATTAATAAACAAATTAGGCAAATCTGGCCAGTCTTGATACAAAGGTTTTGAACAGAAATGCAATGGTTAATTTGATCAGTCTAAAAATTTGCGCAGACACTGCTGCCATCTAGTGGCCAAAATCTAAATTGCACCAGGTGCTGGAATAATACATTATGGCCTATGTCTTGCATTTCAAAGACGATGATACAAAAAAAAAATACAAAAACATCTGTTGGTTTTTCTTTGTATTATCTTCTACCAGATGTAATGTGTTATATTCTCCTACATTCCATTCACATTTCCACAAACTTCAAAGTGTTTGCTTTCAAATTGTATCAAGAATATGCATATCCTTACTTCAGGGCCTGATCTACAGGCAGTTCGATCTGGGTATGTCATTTTAGGGGGAAATTGAAAAAAAGAGGGCGGATCCCTACATGATTTTGGAATGACTACCTCATCTCTGTACACGACTCATACAATTATCTGTAAGGTGAATTTCAAACATAGATTCAATCACAAAGACCAGGGAGATTTTCCAATGCCTCGCAATGAAGGGCACCTATTGGTAGATGGCTACATTGAATATCCCTTTGAGCATGGTGAAGTTATTCATTACACTTTGGATGGTGTATCAATGCACCCAGTCACTACAAAGATAAAGGTGTCCTTCCTAACTCCGTCCCCAGTAAGGAAGAAAACAACTCAGGGATTTCACCATGACTTTAAAACAGTTACAGAGTTTAATGGCAGTGATGAGAGACAACTGAGAATTGATAGACAAAATTGTAGTGACTCCACAATACTAACCTAATTGACAAAGTGAAAAGAAGGAAGCCTGTACAGAACACAAATATTCCAAAACATGCATCCTGTTTGTAACAAGGCATTAAAGTAACAATGCAAAAAAATGTGGCAAAGAAGTTAACTTTATGTCCTGAATAGAAAATGTTATGTTTGGGGAAAATCCAACACAACACATCATTGAGTACCACTCTTCATATTTTCAAGCATGGTGGAGGCTGCATCAAGCATACCCATAATTAGATGTTTCGTGTTCAATACATTTGCAAATATTTCTAAAAACATTGTTATTATGGGGTATTGTGTGTAGATGGGTGAGAATTGTTTATTTTATTCAGGCTATATATAACACAACAAAATGTGGGATAAGTCAAGGGGTTTGAATACTTTCTGAAGGCACTGTATCAATCCACAAACACAGTGCCTCTATCCCTCCACTAAACATTAGCTCTTTTCTTGGGAAGCATTGGCACTGTAGTAGGGATGCATGTACCACAATTACCTAATCAAACACGTATACAAGTCAAAGCAATTGACATAATACAGTTGATCTATTACTTGTGAGGAATATGTCATTCAATTGTATTAGGCTTTTTCATTCTTCCCCTCGCCCTCTTCAGGAACAGGCGCATCAGTACGGTGATGGAGAGACACAGAGGGGCCAGATGTGAGTGAGTCAACAGCTAAGTGCTCTTGTTACTGTTGTTGTTTCAGAACGGAGGCCAGTGATGATTCATTCGTGACCACGCCGCAGTGAAAGCGCCAACTACCAGGATTCATCCGATACCGGTCTCTGACCAGGCTGACGCTCAGAGCTCACCACAAACTGTACTGCACCGCACAGGACAGCACTGACTGCTCTGTAATAGAGGATCTAACACCAGCCAGTCTGCCGAGACTAAAAATAAGACGCAACAGAGGAAAGTGGTGAGACCTTTCATCAGTTATGAACCACACATGATCACTGAAGTTCTCTTCTCTGATGCTCACTGCAGCCATCCACGTTTGGGCAAGATTATTGTAATATGCCATATATATAGTAATTACTATCATGTCCCGGACAATATTAGGCTAAATAGCTAAGAACCTATTTTCAAAGGATCCCACCACCGACACCAAAAGTAATAAAACGGAAAATAAGAGAGAGAGAAAATATGACTCAAGTGTTTTGATTTGTGTGAGAATTAAGAGGAAATCTAAAGATCGACTCATTTTTCTTGACGTGCATATCCTCTTCCCTCTCTCCCATGGCTGAGTGTTCACTCTAATATAATTGGTCTTTAATCATGTAGAAATGCCCAGGCAGCACACTGTCCATGCAGGCACTCGGTGAGATTCAGAGACACTGGGATAACGATAAGGAAGGGAGTGTTGCTGAACACCCTCAGACACCAAGGACATGAGGTTCAATGAAGTATTTAAAAAAACTTAGCAACACAAATGTGACCGATTTATCTACAGCTCATTAAAATACATTGTTTTAGAATAGTTTAAAACTATATATTCTGAGTTAGAATGTGAGGAAACGTTTCCCTGAACTGAATTGTGGTGCAGACGACTTCTGTTTTTAATTTAATGACAAACAATTTAAACAGTATTACAGTTAATGGTCATTGCACCTAACATCAACTCAGGACTCTTCATGTAAACCTTATGGGGTATAGGATTCTGTATATGACTCATAGCATTGGTAATGACACATTAATGTACTGTCATGACACCTATCTGTAGAATGGTGCCGGAGAGGATGGTTGACATCTTACGTGCTCCTAACCAACGTGTTTTTTTGTTTGTTTGTAACATATTTTGTACATTATGTTGCTCCTATTGTCTCTTATGACTAAAAATACCTTCTGGACATCAGAACAGCGATTACTCACCACAAACTAGAAATAAGCTTTTTCCGTTAACGAGTCCGACGTGAAGGATATACTGCTTTCCTGGGAACAGGCCCAAATCCCCTTTACTTGCCAGAAGAGAAGACATACAAAAATGGGGAGGAGGTCGGGCTGCCTTCTGAGAATTCGTAGGCGAGCAAGTAAACCCCCACTGCCATCCGTTCTATTGGCAAACGTGCAATCATTGGAAAATGAAATCGACGACCTACAAGCAAGATTAAACTACCAACGGGACTTTCAAAACTGTTGTATCTTATGTTTCACCGAGTAGTGGCTGAACGACGACATGAAGAATAAACAGCTGGCGGGTTTTACACTGTATCGGCAGGATAGAACAGCAGCCTCTGGTAAGATGAGGGTTGCAGGTCTATGTATAGTTGTAAACAACAGCTGTTGCAGGATATCTAAGGAAGTCTCAAAGTTTTGCTCACCTGAGGTAGAGTATATATCATGATAAGCTGTAGACCACACTATCTACCTAGAGAGTTTTCATCTGTATTTTTCGTAGCTGTCTACATACGACCACAGACCGATGCTGGCACTAAGACCGCACTAAATGAGCTGTATACCCCCATAAGCAAACAGGAAAACGCTCATCCAGAGGCGGCGCTCCTAGTGGCCGGGGACTTTAATGCAGGGAATCTTACATCCATTTTACCAAATCTCTACCAGCATGTTAAATGTGCAACCATCTTTACTCCACACACAGAGATGCGTACAAAGCTCACCCTCCATTTGTAAAATCTGACCATAACTCTATCCTCCTGATTCCTGCAATAATTAAAGCAGGAAGCACCAGTGACTCAGTCAATAAAAAGTGGTCAGATGAAGCAGATGCTAAGCTACAGGACTATTTTGCTAGCACAGACTGGAATATGTTCCGGGATTCTTCCGATGGCATTGAGGAGTACACCACATCAGTCACTGGCTTCATCAATAGGTGCATTGATGACGTCATCCCCACATTGACTGTATGTACATACCCCAACCAGAAGCCATGGATTACAGGGAACATCCACACTGAGCTAAAGGGTAGAGCTGCCGCTTTCAAGGAGTGGGAGTCTAACCCGGAAGCATATAAGAAATCCCTCTATGCCCTCCGACGAACCCTCAAACAGGCAAAGGGTCAATACAGGACTAAGAACGAATCGTACTACAATGGCTCCGACGCTCGTTGGATGTGGCAGGGCTTGCAAACTATTCCAGACTACAAAGGGATGCACAGCTGAGAGCTGCCCAGTGACACGAGCCTACCAGACGAGCTAAACTACTTCTATGCTCGCTTCGAGGCAAGTAATACTGAAGCATGCATGAGAGCATCAGCTGTTCCGAACGACTGTGGGATCACTGTCTCCTCAGCCGATGTGAGTAAAACTTTTAAACAGGTCAACATTCACAAGGCCGCATGGCCAGACGGATTACCAGGACGTGTACTATACTCCGAGACGACCATAGTCCCAGACTATTTACATTGCCCCCCCCCCTCCCTCTTTTACGCTGCTGCTACTTTGTTATATACCTCATGTGCATAGTCACTTTAATAACTCTAACTACATGTACATAAATACCTCAATTACCTTGACTAACCGGTGCCCCCGCACATTGACTCTGTACTGGTACCACCTGTATATAGCCTCGCTATTGTTATTTTACTGCTGCTTTATAATTATTTGTTATTGTTATTTCTTATTGTTATTTTTGGGGGGGGGGGTTATTGGTTAAGGGCTTGTAAGAAAGCATTCGGCGCATGTGACAAATACTATTAGATTTATTGAGAAGTCTGAATAAAAGGGCAAGTGTGGCAGATCACACTAAATGACCAGAGATCCATTCTCATCTAAGAAGACCACAATGCACAATGAGCTCCAGAATAATGTAGTACTTCCACTGGACTCCACTTGACTGTGGTTGGGCAAATTTGGACCTCGCTCTCTCTACACTGTCCTAGCTTACGACATTGTCTTAACATGAGGGGTTGAATTTGAGAATGAAAGTATAATGTCTATATGACTCACTATGGCTATATTCAGAACCCTGTTGTTCATCCATTAAAATTGTGGTTGCATCCCAAATGGCACCCTGATCCCTACTTTTGCACTACTTTTGACTAGAGCTCTATGGGCCATAGGAAATAAGGTGCCATTTGGGGTGCACTCTGTAAATCAATGTTTGTGCTGCTCAGTGACCCAGCAGTGGTCAAATGGAGGCAGAGTGACATTTTCCACCTGTAGTTCTGCCATCAGCTTACTGACAAGGAAGGTTGAACACCCAACTGACCTTTCGCCCGCTCTTTGCATGTTATGGGCTACATGCTCAGAGATGGAGACCTGTCTCCAATACCTTTTCATGTACCTCACAGTCGACGAAAGGGAACCTCCTTTGCTTTGGAAATCACGACTCAACAGTAGCCATCTGCTATCTTACAGAAGCATTGTAATCTGTCCAAATTTAAAACAGCACACAGTACACATATCACCAGGGGTCAGGGAACAGAACTGAAAACCGGAAAGAACGTCATTTTTCAAGGAACAGAATCAAAACCTAGAACGAAAGTGATCTATACTATTCTTGAACAGAACCATGGGAACCGGTTAATAACATTATTTTACATTCCGGGCATACATTTGCAACAACAACAAAAAAAATGCAACAAAGCTTCTATGTAAAGCCCTCACTCTTTTTCCAGTGTCTGCCTGCCTGCTAGCCTTCTACTGAATTTACAAGTATGATTCAGAAATTAGGGAGAGAGATTTTTTATTAGAGAAGAATGGATTCACTTTTTCAATGCTAGTTAAGGACACTAAATAGTTATCACGTTTGACATTGGATTTATTAACTACAAATGTTTTATTTTGATTCTGGTGCAGCTCTGCACACACACACTAGCTAGCTAGTTTTGGTCCAACGTTAAATAATCTCTCTGAAGTTCAAAGACATTCAATGTTCCTTCATAGAAGCTGCTCCTCCATAGGTATAATTCTGAATATTAATGGTTACTTTTTTTTGGTTCAAACCGGTTCGGAACTTTCATTTGCCGGTCGGAACAGTGGAACTGAACAAAAAAAATATTGGTTCTGTTATGAACGATACGATTGGGGGGGAAATGGTTCCAACCCCTGCATGTCACACTTCCCTCCAGAAATAGAATTGAACACAGAAGTTAATTGCTCTCGTAGTATTGTCTAGTGGTACATCCTTGCACAACAGCAGCACACAAAGTTAATTTGTATAGATAGACACCACTGGGTCTAGCTTGGGCTATCGAGTCCAAAACCACAACACTCAGTGTGGTAGAGTGTAAGGTTCATTAAATTCAATTTTCCGCAATCTGGGGGTGAATGGAATTGAGTGCTTTGGCGTTTCAGATTGGTGCTGCGTTCCTCAAGTTGGTTTACTATATGACACATGCTTTGTACATGGAAGCGAGGTTTGGTTCAGTATAACTGAAGCCTTAAACAAGCTTTATATCAAGAATATCAGTGTAAGGTTTGAGTGGATATGGATTCTCGGCTTATAAGATTGAAACTGTATTGTGTTAGGTTGGGTTCAGTGTGTTATGGGCTGTGTGCTACGATAGCAGTGGGACTGCTAGTTCAGTATGGCATTGTCTTTGTGGTTCATTGGATGAGCTGTGTATTGGCTGGCTCAGTGGTTCAGTATTAGGATGTACACAGACAGTAATGAAGGCAGACAGGCCGAACTGCCGCAGAGGGAAATTGTTCTGCTCGCCCCCGCCTACGTTCTCTACCACATTTCCACTGAGCGAGTCAAGGGAGACCAAGCACAGCGACCCCAAAGACAACAGACAACAACAAGCTATTTTACAGGGTGAATCCCTCACGTTAAACAACAACATTTCTTGGCTCCAGTATCTCAACCCTCCTGTTCACATTGTTGACAACATTATACGAGACAACATGGAGGAGTAAAGCGGGGTGAAGAAGGAGGGTGAACTGAGAATCACCTCTTTAATTTTTTCCCATTCTGTTAGCCCCAGCGGTGCACATTATCCCCCCTGCTCTTATTAGACCTAGTCTCTGTGCTAAGAGGCACCATTAAATATTGACCAAACCAAGCCACACCCCCCTGTCATCCCCCATAAGCCATCCTCCCACCCCTTATTGGATTCTACACAGACCATACATAGAGTTGGTAGGAGACAGATATACTACAGCCCACCCCCACTATAGGTCTACTGAGCGCACTACCCCCGACTCTATATTTCCCTGTGGACCTTTCTAGAGAGGTATGAAGGTCAATCTCACAGCTGCATCACTAGAGGAAAGTGTGCACAGTATATTAAGAAAACGCCAGAGAGCTGGTGAAGCAAACAAGAGGCTGTCAGGCTGATCCACCGGCTGTGTAGTTTTGTCTAATTTAGTGACTGGATATCTGAAAGATGTGCTGTGGAGACACACACACATGCATGCAAACACACTCTAAAAATACCTCACATCCGAGCCAGCGAATGACAGGCAGGTAGATGCACGCTTCAATGTTAGCTACGTGAATCCATAATACAGTTGAAATGAATGTTTTCAGCAGATTTGGGGCGTCTGGGCCAATAAGACAGAGGGTTAGAGGGGGGCGGGTATGCAGAAGTCGGCACATTGGGGAATTGGACTTGACACCGCTGAGACCTGTCATGACTGTCTTGATCAGGTCAGGTTACAGGAGACCACAACCCTACAGATTATCTCTCAACCCCAACAGAGGAGGAGAGATCTAGGGGTCTGAAGACGTGGGTGGTTTTATGGCCCCCACGCCCCTGATAAATCTCAGGCCACAGACAAATTCCTTTGTCCTGTCACTATAGAGAACCAGCCTCAGGAACATTAAACATGAACTAACAGGACTTTGGAACAATGGTTTTCGTCAGCCACAATGGTGGTCATGACGATAGATGGACTATGAAAATGTATGTAATTTTTGTTCTGTTATTAAGGTTAATAGATGACGTTATTACGAAAACATTGTAATGTGAAGAGTTTTCCTAGTATATGTTTGATGTTTATACATTTTACGTTGTATGGAAAATATCCAAATCAAAGAGAATGTTTTGGGGAAGATGAAATGTTAAGTTAGTTGTCTAAAATGGGATTTGAGAAAATCTAGCCCTTGCCTCATTAACTTGGTATGCCCAGAGAATTGCCCTAAAGGCGACCTTGCCCACTTCTGACCCAAGGGTATAAAACCTGTGAGTATAGAATTTACAACAAGACTTCGTGACCCCAGCTGCAGCAGGGTCTTAAAAAGTAAACAAACCCAGAACGCAACGCAAGTTTGAAGACAAAGAAATCCTTTTCTACCTAAGCTACGGATGAGTAGCTGTGTCTAAGCGGGTGAATTCAAGTCGAACCACCTAGCCTCCATCTCCCATCGAATCGTGGTATCTAAAGGGTTTCATTCCTATGCTGTGAGCTCTGAGCTACAGAGCTGTCTTGCTTCAGAAGACCCCTTCCAGAGAAAGGGGTGAGGGAACAGACTCCTAAGCCAAAAAGGACACTGACAAGACGGTCAGAGAGGTGCGCCGGAGTAGCGCATCATCGAATAGCTGAAGGCCTATGCAAAGAATCCCCGGAGATCATTCCCACGTAATTACATCATTATATTCTGACCCATAAGAGCGGCAGTTTGATACAAGGCTAGGTTTAGAATAGCATAGCTGACAAATTCACCCAAATGTATATTTCTCGTGTACTTCTTTCTGTCCTCTCTCTTTTGAAATTCCCATTGTGGGTAACACGCGCCATGGTGTGTTGGCCCGTTATACTAATCAAGTTCTAATCAATATCCTATAATGTGTTTTGTCTATGTGTATCTTTTATCATCATTTGATCTTTTTAGTAAATGAATATTCAACTAAGATTGGTGTGGTACGAATTCATTAGTGGGACCCGGGTCCGTGCAGATTCACGGGCTATACGGCGTTCAGAACAAGACTGTTAGAGGCAACTGGTTAATTAGCGGCTGTTGTAAAATCGATATTCTGATATTCTTAGAGTTCATTTGGGAAATAGAAACTCAATACAAACTAGTTTTCCCATGGTGCCCCAGGTTAATGAGTTAATAATTGCTTGATTCAGTTAATCACGTAATTAGAAACTTGTAATCATTCGATGAGCAACAGTCGTCACATTAACTAATACAACGTCACGACAGACCCAAACGGCTGAGTCCACACAAAGGATGATGTTCCACATTAGTGCTGGGGTGTCTTATTCAGGGAGAGGTGACCTGGGAGCTGTTCCGAAGGGGAATAGGGAGTATTTATAGGACTCTGACTGAGAGGTACTTGCTGGTTTCAACGTTATATACAAAGGTGCTGTGATGTAGAAGTCTGAGTCATAGCCTCTTTAGGAATTGATTTTCTTAAAATAGGACATGGAGTGTTTGTGTGTGTGTATGTGTGTGTCTGCATGCATGTGTAGCCTGACTGGACCGCTCTTTAAGCTGAGAAGGGCAGTCATGAGATTTCATAGCATAGGCCTTCCCACGTATCATTACAACAACAGACCCCCTCATGTTCCACAGATTTCCCTGACCCACGGCATTCAGAAAGTTATAGGTCCAGCGCACAGCACAAACATACAGTAGTTTATGCCAGACACACAACACACAAACGTTTTATTTCTGTGTGCCTCATGTCGTGTATCTTTCTTTGAGAGATGTACGCACACAAACACACAATCTTCGATAGTGCATCTCAAATACAACACTCATTAAACGTGCGAGACACAAACACACACAAACACACAGAGAGAGAGAGAGAGAGAAACACTCACCAAAAACATTTTCTGTCTCCTCCAGCTGTGTGGCAGACATGGCGCAATGGGCACTGTGAAGAGAGAGGGTGTAGAGAGAGAAAGAGAGAGAAACAGAGAGGGCGAGGGGGGTAGAATTCTAGATTAGGTACTGTAGAAACAAAAACCTAACAAAGAGAGGGAGTGAGAGAGAGACAGAGAGTGCAATCAGTTGCTGCATTTATGTATATGGACAAGTTTAGTCAGCCGTGTGACCAAGCCTGCAGCCCTTTACTTAGCTTCACCATCCCATCATCTAACAAGCCTCCTCGTCTCGTCTGTCTGCTGCAATGCTTAGCCCTGTAGCTGTTTCTCCCTGGAAGAACCCTCAAGGAAATCACATTAGGAATTTACCAGAAAATGAGCAGCGACCACCCCCCCCCCCCCCCCCCCCATTTCTACTCACTCACAGATAAAAACACACTCATGCGCTAATGGGCACGTCTGCTCGGGAGCATAGTCGTCAGGGTGATTGATCGCGAGGGCTCAGCTGATCATCACACTGCTGACCCATTTCCCTGCTAGCCAGGTAATTAAACATGCAGATAAAGAAGAGAGAATGGAGGGATGAGAGGAGAGCACAAACACACACAGGGGGTTCCACACTTTCCTAAAGGATTGGCTGCATGATAAAGATGGATGATGTGTGCATTTGGGCTGGAAAGGGGTTTGAAGGTGGGTTAATGCATTACATCTCAAATGGAGGGCGTTACACTGTCATATAAAGTATAGACATTTTAGTGGATCAAATTGGAAATGTATATTAGAACTAACTCCACAAATAAAATGAATAGAACATTCAGGATCAAATGAAGACACAAGGTTGTTGTAAATGAAGATGATTAAAGTTGCCCCAAGCCAGCTTGTGTTGTCCTGCGAATCACCCAATCTTGTGCCCATTAACCCCCCTATATTATCTGTGAACTCCAATCGACACTCTGGACAGCATCCTTTCTACAGTGGCTTGTAAAAGTATTCACCCCCCTTGGCATTTTTCCTATTTTGTTGCAATACAACCTGGAATTAAAATGGATTTTGGGGGGGTTTGTATCATTTGATTTACAAAACATGCCTACCACTTTGAAGATGCAAAATATTTTTTATTGTGAAACAACCAAGAAATAAGACAAAAACACTTGAGCATGCTGAACTATTCACTCGCCCCAAAGTCAATACTTTGTTGAGTCACCTTCTGCAGCATTTACAGCTTAAGGGGGCTGAATAATTTTGCACGCCCAATTTTTCAGTTTTTGATTTGTTAAAAAAGTTTGAAATATCCAATAAATGTCGTTCCACTTCATGATTGTGTCCCACTTGTTGTTGATTCTTCACAAAAAAATACAGTTTTATATCTTTATGTTTGAAGCCTGAAATGTGGCAAAAGGTCGCAAAGTTCAAGGGGGCCGAATACTTTCGCAAGGCACTGTATGTCTCTATAAGCTTGGCACATCCAGCCAAAGGGATTTTTGCCCATTCTTCAAGGCAAAACTGCTCCAGCTCCTTAAAGGTGGATGGGTTCCGCTGGTGTACAGCAATCTTCATACCACAAATTCTCAATTGGATTGAGGTCTGGGCTTTGTTGAACCACTTGAGTGTTGCTTTAGCAGTATGCTTAGGGTCATTGTCCTGCTGGAAGGTGAACCTCCGTCCCAGTCTCAAATCTCTGGAAGACTGAAGCAGGTTTCCCTCAAGAATTTCCCTGTATTTAGCTCCATTGCTCCTTCAATTCAGTTCCCCAGTCCCTGACAATGAAAAACATACCCAGAGCATTATGCTGCCACCACCAATGCTTCACTGTGGGGAAGTGTTCTGGGGTGATGAGAGGTGTTAGGTTTGTGCTAGACATAGCATTTTCCTTGATGGACAAAAAGCTCATTTTAGTTTCATCTGACCATAGTACCTTCTTCCCTATGTTTGGGGAGTCTCCCACATGCCTTTTGGCGAACACCAAATGTGTTTGCTTTTTTTTTCTTTAAACAATGGCTTTTTTCTGACCACTCTTCCGTAAATCCCAGCTCTTTGGAGTGTACGACTTAGTGGTCCTATGGACAGATACTCCAATCTCCGCTGTGGAGCTTTGCAGCTCCTTCAGGGTTATTTTTGGTCTCTTTGTTGCCTCTGTGATTAAAGCCCTCCTTGCCTGGTTCGTGAGTTTTGGTGGGCGGCCCTCTTTTGGCAGGTTTGTTGTGGTGCCATATTCTTTCCATTTTATAATAACGGATTTAATGTTATTCCGTGGGATGTTCAAAGTTTCAGATTTTTTTTATAACCCAACCCTGATCTGTACTTCTCCACAACTTTGTCCCTGACTTGTTTGGAGAGCTCCTTGGTCTTCATGGTGCCGCATGTTTGGTGGTGCCTCTTGCACAGTGGTGTTGCAGACTCTGGACCTTTCAGAACAGGTATATATATATATACTGAGATCATGTGACAGATCATGTGACACTTAGATTTCACATGACTTTATTTAACTTGTGACTTCTGAAGGTAATTGGTTTCACTGGATCTTATTTAGGGGCTTCATAGCAAATATATTATTATCATAGCAAAGGAGTGAATACATATGGGCGCACCACTTTTTCGTTTATTATTTTTGAGATTTTTTTCATTCCACTTCACCAATTTGTTCTATTTTGTGTATGTCAAATACATGAAATCCAAATAAAAATGTATTTAAATTACAGGTTGTAATGCAACAAAATAGGAAAAACGCCAAGGGGGATGAATACTTTTGCAAGGCACTGTACTCTACCTTATCAAACAACTCTAATGGATGGTTGCTCTGTCATTATATGGCTACAGTAACAGTTGTAAGCATTGGACAGAATAGTTTGCTGCAGTCTGTGAGAACAGTGGGCGATTATTTTCTTTAAAAACATAGCTGGGCTTTTGTTTTTCTCTTCAAAATCCACTTCTACCAGAACTGGCCTGGGGGTTAATCCAGCCAATAATAAACTTACTGCATTAGAGTTTGCAACAAACATCACATCTGTGAGAAACTGCCTCAAGACACTTCTGCACAACTTCGGACAAAGAAAGTATTATCCAAAAGTGCAGCGTCATCATAAATGATACCCCCTCTGTTTTTAGACATTCCGTTACTCATCCGTTAATACAGCGAGCACTAGGCAGCATAGCATCCCCTTTACGACACCATCAAGAGTCTCATGGAAGGACTCATTGAATACTCCCATTGCTTCCCACGTGAAAGGCAAGCAGCCCCTTGGTTCCACCTATCCAGTCTTAGAGCCATGGTCAAAATGGATAGAAACAGAGATCATTTGATAGTAATGGGCAGCCAGTAATTTAAATCAATGGTCATCAGAGAGGATGGAGATGAGGAAAGGAGGCCATTCGATAGCATTGGGACTCTCCCCTGGTTTGTAGATGAAGAAGCCACTAACAGTGTGCTGACTGCACCAGCTACCAGGCCCAGAGGAGAAGAGTGGAGGAGGAGAGGTGAGTGGGCAGGGGGCCCAGGAGAGAGGGGCCATCTGCTGCCTACTGCCCGTGGTCCTGTGTCCCTGGCAGGGCAGCCCTGGTCTCCATATGGACCTAACCTGGAAGAGGGGACACCTTAGATATGCTGCTGTGTCCTGCACCTAGTTAGCACAGCAATATGTGTGTGTGGGAGGTGGATGAATGCTCTCTGTGCGTGCATGTAGGTGTGAGTCCCGGTAAGAGACAGAAAACATATTGAATGTAAAGATAAGTCCTGTATTAGAAAAGACAGACATCAATAAACAGACCAAAAGGGCAAGAAAACATGTACAAAAGTGGGATGAAAACATCAATGTTAGCTTAGTGAAGGAATCATTTTACAGCTCCAAATGACTCACTTAAAGAGATGACTAATATTGTCCGGAAATAAATAAATCATGAAGTGCTTTTTATTGTATTTTTTATTTAACTAGGCAAGTTAGTTAAGAACAAATTCTTATTTACAATGACGGCCTACACCGGCCAAACCCAGATGAAGCTGGGGCAATTGTATGTCGCCCTATGGGACTCCTAATCACGGCCGGTTGCGATACAGCCTGTATGAGTCATTATTTCGATAACCTTGTCTAGTAAGAAGTTAGTGTATCAATACATCCACTTGTTGGGGAGAGAATAGGGACACACACAGATATTCCTGAGAGAGCAGGGTGTTGCAGTACATCACATAGAGGAAACGCCCAGAGAGAGAGCTGTGTGTGTGACAGATACAACAGTCACACACACACACACACACACGAGCATACACATCCAGTGGAGAGAGAGAGGGAGAGCGGTTGGGGAGAGTAAGAGAGAGAAAGTGTGTGTGTAAGAGAGAGAGAGAGAGAGAGAGAGAGAGAGAGAGAGAGAGAGAGAGAGAGAGAGAGAGAGAGAGACAGCACACAAATGGATGGGTGGTTAAAAGGAGGGAATTTACTGTCTGTAGTGTAGTGCAGCAGATGACTGAGATTAGGAGAAAGACAGTGATGAGCAGAGCATCATCCTCCATAAACCAACTAGCTAGTGAGCCGAAGCAGCACAGACAGTAGATGATTGAATAGTAGGACGTGCTGTACTGATGGTTTAAAGGGAAACAAACTGCACACAGAGACATAACATTTTTCTTCACAAGTTCATCTGACTCTAGGGAAGTAGATAAAGGCTTATTTGCCTAAATCCTGAACTCCACCTTTAAAGGTGAAAGATACTCCATATGCAATCTGCTTAAATCTGTGATTTTGGTTCAAACTATTCACGTCGCATAGTTTGTTTGGGAAAAATCATGTCACTGCCTTCCCTCCTTGGCGGGATGTCTGAGGGAATGTCTCATAGTATTAGCAGCAGAATTGAGTCTCGCTTTGCCCCACTCTGATGCTATGTGGGAAAGGAGTGGGGGCTAACAGTCGATTCTGGGGAATGCAATTTAGGCAGCGCAGGCCTCAACCCAACCCCCCACTTCCCTCTCATGACCCCTAATTCCAACAAATCTATGGGGTGGCCTCTGCCAGAACATGGTTCATTAAAACATACATGAGGTGTGGACAGGACACAGATTGCCACACACACAGATATAGAGATACATGCTCTCACACACTCAACACACACAGCACACATTCATACCCAGGTCCCAAGACCGAGCGTCCCACCATGGATGACTTACAGGGACATAAAACTAGGGAGAGAAGAGAATGAGTGTTGAGGCAATATACTGTCTCTGCCTCCAGGGAATGGTCTCTATATATTTGGCAAATGGGATTTCACACGTGCGTGGGCACGTGCACACACACTAAACCTTCACAAGACTGACACACAACGTGGGTATCAACGATAATGGCCTTACGAACACACACACACACACACACATACACTCTCTCTCTCTCTAACCCTGTGTGATATAACAATAATGTAAACAGCCAGCTTCTCAGAGGTTCGATGAAGCCGTACAACCAGTCACCCTCTTGAGGAGGAGTCAACGGGGTCAGAGAAGGTAGGGATGATGGATGAAGGGAGGGCAGGAAATATGAACCGATCACATCCTGCAGACAGAGACAGGTTTAGGGGCTGAGTGACGGCCATGGGGCCAGACAGTTGGAGGAAAGTGGCCTATAAGAAGAGTTCAGTCCAAGATAACTTCATGTACCATTATACACTGTCCACAACTACTACACCACTACTTTATGTTGAGTCCAAGCTGGCTCCCTATGTTGACATTGTTCCACTTCCTTGTAACCTTTCCATGATAATTGATAGGTGAAACAATAGGATATAACTCCATTAAAGTTCTCTAACAAATTGAGTCCTCACAGGTCAGTGCCCATGAAGGAAAGGAAACTAGGAAAGGAAGACATTTCAGACTGCAACGACACAGTCCTATGGGGTGTCATGGTTTATAAGGACAGTGTATCTTTCCCCATTAGTTACAGCATTTTACCACTGGACATGATGAGAGGGCCTTGCTCGTTAGGCTGCGTGAACACGCCGTGTCCCATCTGTGTGTTAACGTGTTAGGAACAGCACAAACAACCCTGGGGGAAGACAGACACTCTCTCACGTGGCGGCGAGAGAGAGATAGAAGGAAGAGGAGGACGATGGAGAGATGGAGGAAGAGAGAGAAAAAAGAAGGGGAGAGGGGAGAGGGAAAGAGAGGCAGATATTTAGAAAGATACCCAGAAAAAAAGAGAAATGCATAGAACACATTAAGCTCCTACATTTTAGAGTTAAAATATCTCACTTTCAGTGTATTGCTAAATGTTGCAACAGACCTCAGGAGAAATCAAATGAGGGGAGTGAAGGAAAACCGTGAACAGTAGCTTTAATAGCCTGACAACAACCCAGACAGAACTACATGGGTCAATGCAGCTGAATATCTAATAAGCTCTCTATTCAGTCAGAGTGAGGATGCCTTGGCTTGAGTGACCGCACTAAACGAGACAAACACATCCCAAAGCAAGCACAGCTTGTTCCCAAAAGAGGGGGTTTGTTCCCAACAACAAAAAGCATTGTCAGGGGATAGGGCTGGTAGGCTCAGAGAGGAAGAGGGAGAGAGAGAGGAGCGAGAGATAGAGCGAGGACCAGCGAGGAGAACAGAGATGATAAGAGATAGGGAGAAATAGAGATGAGAACAGAGCAGGGCGGAGAGAGGAAAAGACTAGAAAACAAGATCGAAATCGAGACAACAACAAGGTAAACAGTCCGGGTGGTAAAAGCAGTGCAGCTCACCTTTAAAACGTGTTCCCCTTAGGTTGGCACTCAGTCGACATGGCAGATTGGCATAAGGCCCTCGTCTCCACTGGCAGCACGGCAGGCCGAATGCGTATCCCGGGTAACGGCAGCAGCGTTTGGAAGAGACAGAACAGAATGTATCCACTGGGCAAAGGCTGGCTGCCTGCTTCCTCCTGCACAACCCAGCACTACAGAGCTCTGCTCTGCCACAGAGCACCGTCAAGGACAGCCGAGAAAGAGAGAGGGAGGAGGGGAGGGCGGGTAGGAGAGAGGGGGGGGGGGGTAGAGAGAGAGGAGGGAGGGGAGAGAGAGAAGTGGGAGTGGATGACAGTGTCTAAGGCAGAGCGAAAGGAAAGAGAGAAGGACAGGGTAAAGAGAGAGAGGGACAAGAGAAAGAGAGAGAGGCAGGCTGAGGTAGGGACACACAAGCACACACTCAAGCACAGCTGTCTGGTATGATGGAGAAGGCAGCGCTCTCAAGCAGGTCCTGGTGATCCAGCCCTGGTGTGTGTGTGTAGGGGGAGGGTGGGGGCAGTGAGAGCCTAAGGGGAGGAGGAAGAAGTAATGGAGGAGGGGGATGTCAGTCAGCAGCACTCCACTCAGCTTATTATCAGGCCACTCAAGGAGATGTGAGATGCCTCTCTTGTCTGCCTGGGGAGACACTGAAAAGGAGGAAGAGGAGGAGGTTTAAAAGGGGACGGAGGGAGGATAAAGGAGATGTCTCTCGTTTGCCTGGGGAGACACTGAAAAGGAGGAAGAGGAGGAGGTTTAAAAGGGCATGGAAGGAGGATAAGGGAGATGCACTTCACAAGACAGGTGCATCCGCTACAGTCCTCCAATAGAGATGTAAGTTGCGCCTGGCCATTAAGGTGGAGCTCTGGTGTGATACATTATGGCAGGGCTCGGCCACAAGCATTTTTGTTTTCTCCAGAAAAACAGGGCCCAGATTCACAAAACCTTCTTAAGTAAAATGTTTTCCTTAAGAGAACATTGTGGTCATACTCTCTTTCTCCCCTTACCCATCTGTCTATCGCCTCCTTTGAATTCCATGCTGTCACAGTTACTAGCCCTTTCAAGCTTAACATCCTTATCATTTATCGCCCTCCAGGTTCCCTCGGAGAGTTCATCAATGAGCTTGATGCCTTGATAAGCTCCTTTCCTGAGGACGGCTCACCTCTCACAGTTCTGGGCGACTTTAACCTCCCCACGTCTACCTTTGACTCTTTCCTCTCTGCCTCCTTCTTTCCACTCCTCTCCTCTTTTGACCTCACCCTCTCACCTTCCCCCCCTACTCACAAGGCAGGCAATACGCTCGACCTCATCTTTACTAGATGCTGTTCTTCCACTAACCTCATTGCAACTCCCCTCCAAGTCTCCGACCACTACCTTGTATCCTTTTCCCTCTCGCTCTCATCCAACACCTCCCACACTGCCCCTACTGGATGGTATCGCGCCGTCCCAACCTTCGCTCTCTCTCCCCCGCTACTCTCTCCTCTTCCATCCTATCATCTCTTCCCTCCGCTCAAACCTTCTCCCACCTATCTCCTGATTCTGCCTCCTCAACCCTCCTCTCCTCCCTCTCTGCATCCCTTGACTCTCTATGTCCCCTATCCTCCAGGCTGGCTCGGTCCTCCCCTCCCGCTCCGTGGCTCGATGACTCATTGCGAGCTCACAGAACAGGGCTCCGGGCAGCCGAGCGGAAATGGAGGAAAACTCGCCTCCTGCGGACCTGGCATCCTTTCACTCCCTCCTCTCTACATTTTCCTCCTCTGTCTCTGCTGCTAAAGCCACTTTCTACCACGCTAAATTCCAAGCATCTGCCTCTAACCCTAGGAAGCTCTTTGCCACCTTCTCCTCCCTCCTGAATCCTCCGCCCCCTCCCCCCTCCTCCCTCTCTGCAGATGACTTCGTCAACCATTTTGAAAAGAAGGTCGACGACATCCGATCCTCGTTTGCTAAGTCAAACGACACCGCTGGTTCTGCTCACACTGCCCTACCCTGTGCTCTGACCTCTTTCTCCCCTCTCTCCAGATGAAATCTCGCGTCTTGTGACGGCCGGCCGCCCAACAACCTGCCCGCTTGACCCTATCCCCTCCTCTCTTCTCCAGACCATTTCCGGAGACCTTCTCCCTTACCTCACCTCGCTCATCAACTCATCCCTGACCGTTGGCTACGTCCCTTCCGTCTTCAAGAGAGCGAGAGTTGCACCCTTCTGAAAAAACCTACACTCGATCCCTCCGATGTCAACAATTACAGACCAGTATCCCTTCTTTCTTTTCTCTCCAAAACTCTTGAACGTGCCGTCCTTGGCCAGCTCTCCCGCTATCTCTCTCTGAATGACCTTCTTGATCCAAATCAGTCAGGTTTCAAGACTAGTCATTCAACTGAGACTGCTCTCCTCTGTATCATGGAGGCACTCCGCACTGCTAAAGCTAACTCTCTCTCCTCTGCTCTCATCCTTCTAGATCTATCGGCTGCCTTCGATACTGTGAACCATCAGATCCTCCTCTCCACCCTCTCCGAGTTGGGCATCTCCGGCGCGGCCCACGCTTGGATTGCGTCCTACCTGACAGGTCGCTCCTACCAGGTGGCGTGGCGAGAATCTGTCTCCTCACCACGCGCTCTCACCACTGGTGTCCCCCAGGGCTCTGTTCTTGGCCCTCTCCTATTCTCGCTATACACCAAGTCACTTGGCTCTGTCATAACCTCACATGGTCTCTCTTATCATTGCTATGCAGACGACACACAATTAATCTTCTCCTTTCCCCCTTCTGATGACCAGGTGGCGAATCGCATCTCTGCATGTCTGGCAGACATATCAGTGTGGATGACGGATCACCACCTCAAGCTGAACCTCGGCAAGACGGAGCTGCTCTTCCTCCCGGGAAGGACTGCCCGTTCCATGATCTCGCCATCACGGTTGACAACTCCATTGTGTCCTCCTCCCAGAGCGCCAAGAACCTTGGCGTGATCCTGGACAACACCCTGTCGTTCTCAACTAACATCAAGGCGGTGGCCCGTTCCTGTAGGTTCATGCTCTACAACATCCGCAGAGTACGACCCTGCCTCACACAGGAAGCGGCGCAGGTCCTAATCCAGGCACTTGTCATCTCCCGTCTGGACTACTGCAACTCGCTGTTGGCTGGGCTCCCTGCCTGTGCCATTAAACCCCTTCAACTCATCCAGAACGCCGCAGCCCGTCTGGTGTTCAACCTTCCCAAGTTCTCTCACGTCACCCCGCTCCTCCGTTCTCTCCACTGGCTTCCAGTTGAAGCTCGCATCCGCTACAAGACCATGGTGCTTGCCTACGGAGCTGTGAGGGGAACGGCACCTCAGTTCCAGGCTCTGATCAGGCCCTACACCCAAACAAGGGCACTGCGTTCATCCACCTCTGGCCTGCTCGCCTCCCTACCACTGAGGAAGTACAGCTCCCGCTCAGCCCAGTCAAAACTGTTCGCTGCCTTGGCCCCCCAATGGTGGAACAAACTCCCTCACGACGCCAGGACAGCGGAGTCAATCACCACCTTCCGGAGACACCTGAAACCCCACCTCTTTAAGGAATACCTAGGATAGGTTAAGTAATCCCTCTCACCCCACCCCCCTAAGTTTTAGATGCACTATTGTTAAGTGACTGTCCCACTGGATGTCATAAGGTGAATGCACCAATTTGTAAGTCGCTCTGGATAAGAGCGTCTGCTAAATGACTTAAATGTAAATGTAAATGTAATGTAAATGTAATGTAAATGTACGTATGAAGAAAGTTAAGCAAAGTTGATTTTCCTCAAAAAGGTTATTGGAAATGTTCTTGCACTATTATATTTCTCCTTAAGCAAAAAGTTAAGAAGAAATAGAATCTTAAAAATAAAGTTTGGGGTTTTTGTTCTTAATTCCAAGATGGCTAAAGCCTTGTCTTAAACTCAGGGCTGTGAGAGAATAAACTCATGAAAGCAATTTAACATGTTTAATTCACTCACAAACTTAATCTGAACGTTTCAGTATTGATTATTTTGAACCCAAGAACATGTTTTAGAACAGCAGGAACATGATTGCCATTGCTAGCTAGATAGCGAGCTAAATTGGTAAGAAGATATTTGAGGATTCCGTAAGAAAATCATTCAATCTTTAGATATTGTTGAGGAATATCAACACCTTTTATTTCTTGAACAGCTTTTTTGCATAAGAAGTGTTTTGGGAATCTGTGCCCAGGAATTCAGTTTAAAAGTTTCCCAATGATTAAAATAAAAAAAAGTTCTGTGTGATCGTATGTGGTCGTGTCTCAATGTAATCAAGGTGTGAAATGATTGTTATTTTCAAATACAATCTCTTTTTTGGGGCTTGGTTGTGGTCAATTTGCAGTGTACAAATTATTAGAAATATATCGCGCCCCCCCTATATCCAGTCCGAAAATAATTGGCCTGCACCTGAATGTCGTTGCCTACCCCTGCTTTATGGAATGTCTGACGTTAGCAAGTATCTCTACATGTGACTCTGGTGCCCTCACTTGGCTGCATAGTTAGCTAAACGTAGACAGTTCAATTGGCTTTAGACATGCATCAATGCTGCATCCACATGACCATCAGCAGATGCTCACCGTATGCTCAAGGCCATTATACAAGAACTAAGTACATTGATGCATGCACATGATCTTTTGACAAATGCTTACTTCTCGGTGGTAGTCTGTTTTCTCACAGTACCATGATGTGCTGGGAGTCTTTAAGCATCCGTTTTCACCAGTCCTATCTATCCTACAGGCATTCCTGGATCATTCATACTCACCTAGCTGTTTAGCACTTGAATCTGTGTGTGTGTGTCAGTGGAGGCTGCTGAGGGGAGGATGGCTCATAATGACTGGAATGGAGTGTAATGGAATGGTATCTAATGTGTTTCATAACATTCCATTGACTCCATTCCAGCCATTATTATGAGCCGTCCTCCCCTCAGCAGCCTCCACTGGTGTGTGTGTGTGTGTGGTGGTGCTCAGTGTAACACAAGAGCATAAATATGCCCCCGTTGAAATGAGTGAATCACTCCCCAGGCGTTGCTGCTGATCTCTCATAAAGCTCTATTCAAATTCTGGCCCTTCCTCTTTCCTCAGCTCGCCTCTTGTTGTACCAACTCATGTCCTCCTCACACACACCCCCTAACCGTCTGTAATCATCAACTATTATTTGAGTCAAGTTGTCTATTTATGTGCTGTATCTCACACATTAGCCTACATAAAAGGACATACGTGCATGCTGTATTAGTACACACTCCACCAGGTAGATACATTGACGCATTCAGCGCACACATGCACACGCACACACTAAATACATGCACACACGCTCAACCTCATTGCTTTGTCAATTTACACATCCGCATACTGTTCCCCTGCGGTGATACCGCCAGAGAATTCAAATTTATCAGAGGGACATGGGGGAGGAACAGAGCGCATACACACGCACACTAAAATATAACCTTGAAAATACCTACAAAATAAAAGGATGGCTGCGTCTAACTGATACCAGGAATATCTCTAAGTTGTAAAGGTTTATCATATAGAACATACGGATATGGTTCGTATACCTCTTCACATGGCATTGTTTTCAACCAGTCTTACCAACACAAGGGGGAGATCCTGATGAGATGTAAATGAGATGCTGCAACCACCCTAATATTGTTAGCCGCTGTCGGAGGTGTGGGGAGGAGCTGGGAGTGTAGACTGCAGGATGGTATAATTTGGTCCTCAAGGTTCTGGCGCCAACTAGTGTCTACTTACCAACATTACTGTAATGAAGAACAACAACATGTACAATTGAAGTCAGAAGTTGACATACCCCTTAGCCAAATACATTTAAACTTTGTTTTTCACAACTCCTGACATTTAATCCTAGTAAAAAATCCTCTCTTCGGTCAGTTAGTATCACCACTTTGTTTTAAGAATGTGAAATGTCAGAATAATAGTATTCCCAGTGGGTCAGAAGTTTACATAAACTCAATTAGTATTTGGTAGCATTGCCTTTAAATTGTTTAACTTGGGTCAAATGTTTTGGGTAGCCTTCCACAAGCTTCCCACAATAAGTTGGGTGAATTTTGGCCCATTCCTCCTGACATAGCTGGTTGTAACTGAGTCAGATTTGTAGGCCTTGCTCGCACACGCTTTTTCAGTTCTGTCCACAAATTGTCTACAGGATTGAGGTCAAGACCTTGTGATGGCCACTCCAATACCTTGACTTTGTTGTCCTTAAGCCAATTTGCAACAACTTTGGGAGTATGCTTGGGGTCATTGTGCATTTGGAAGACCCATTTGCAACCAAGCTCAAAAAGTACATTATTTGTCCCAATGTGCAGTTACAAACCGTAGTCTGGCTTTTTTATGGCGGTTTTGGAGCAGTGGCTCCTTCCTTGCTGAGCGGCCTTTCAGGTTATGTCGATATAGGGCTAATTTTACTGTGGATATAGAAACTTTTGTACCTGTTTCTTCTAGCATCTTCACAAGGTCCTTTGCTGTTGTTCTGGGATTGATTTTCACTTTTCGCACCAAAGTACATTCATCTCTAGGAGACAGAATTTAGTCTCCTTCCTCAGCGGCATGACGGCTGCGTGGTCCCATGGCGATTATACTTGCGTACTATTGTTTGTTCAGATGAACATTGTACCTTCAGGCGTTTGGAAATTGCTCCCAAGTATGAACCAGACTTGTGGAGGTCTACTTTTTTTCTGTCTTGGCTGATTTCTTTTGATTTTCCCGTGATGTCATGCAAAGAGGCACTGAGTTTGAAGGTAGGCCTTGAAATACATCCACAGGTCCACCTCCAATTGACCCAAATGATGTCAATTAGCCTGTCCGAAAATTCTAAAGCCATTACATCATTTTCTGGAATTTTCCAAGCTGTTTAAAAGGCACAGTCAACTTAGTGTATGTAAACATCTAACCCACTGGAATTGTGATACAGTGAATTAAGTTAAAAAATCTGTCTGATAACAATTGTTGGAAAAATGACTTGTGTCATGCACAAAGTAGATGTCCTAACAGACTTGCCAAAACTATAGTTTGTTAACAAGAAATGTGTGGAGTGGCTAAAAAACTAGTTTTAATGACTCCAACCTAAGTGTATGTAAACATCCGATTTCAACTGTATATCTGTGGTAGGGTGTGTTTGGTTGGAGAAACAATCACAAGCACAGACAGACAGGTCGATACTCAATCCAAGGTACGTTATAGAGCAGCGCACTGAACAGCCAACAATGTGCCTTTTCTATTGGGCCTTGGATTGAATCTCAGCCAGAAACATAAAGTAAGACGCTTTTCTCATGTTTTAAATTCCATCAACAGTTTTATTATTATTTGTTCTGGTAACGCATTTGCTCAATAACAGTATAGCAAGAGAATTCTAGTTGGATTCCAGGGTTGAGAGCCAACCACGATATCCTCCAGTGATGTTACACCACCAAATAACTCTGGTTAGCCACCAACCGCTAACGCCAACGCACAGTATTTTCACACACACATACAGGCACGCAGACACACACACAGCTCAGGCAGTCAACTCAAAAGGTGCAGATCAAATCAGCGGCAACCAAATATTTTAAGAGGAAAAAACTAAAAAATGATATTTCTCTGTACTTGAGGATGCATCACATCAGAAAGGTGTGTACAGTTTCTCCTCCTTGGCTGACATACAGTAGACAACTTTTTATACTCTGGTCCAAACAATGAGCTGTCCCTTTTCCCAGACCTTTTCAGAGCAGGGGTACAAACAAAGGTCAAGTGCATCGTTTTCCAAACTGATTTGGTTCCATATACTTCGACCCTCAACCTATCGTCTTAGCCTCCAGGCTCAAGGGTGCGCTCGTTTCGATTGAAATGTTCTTCCAACTCAGGTACATGTGACGTTTCCACAACGTTGCAGTGATGTCCAGTCTTAGCTGGGGGGGGGGCTTACTGTAGTTAGCACAATGGCAAGTAGTCAGTCAGCTCTTCCAGTTCAGCCCCGAGGTCAGATATCTTCTTCACTGGCCGGGTGGGTGGAGATTCCTCATCCCCTGCTCCTCCTCCAGTTTCTGAGGGCCAATCAAAAAGGGAGGAGGGTGGATCATGTAAAACCCTGCCCCCAGACGTCCGGATACCGAGTCAACCAAGAGCGCTGATTAGTGCACAGTCTGGCACAAGAGGGTTTGAGCGAGACTGTCCCCAATCAGTCACCATCAGTCTTCAGGTAAGCTGTCCACGTGTATAAAAACGGATAAGGACATTATATACACTGACCAGTGGCCACACTAAACAATGCACACCACAATGTTTTCATTGAAAATATATGGAAAAGTCAATTGTATTATGTACCAAATACAGTATTTCAGTATAAACGTAATTTAACAACACTACTCAATTGGTGGCCCAAATGTCCATCACTCACTTTCTCCATAGATCTTCCAAGTGCTACGTTTGAGACTCCGGCTGGCCAGTCGCCGGTTGGGTGGTCATGTCCCGCCCCATCTCCTTGATTGACATGTACATCTCCTCCTCAGGATCATAGTAGTAGAACTTTCGCAGGTAGACTATGAGGGGCCTATGGGAAGAGACGGGGTACATTTTATACAACCCCTTCCAATACAAAACTCTCTGCCTGTGTGTATTAATGGATGGAAAATATAACCATCCCAATACACACTATCAAAATCTTCCACTATGTCAATATCCTAAACACTCCCACCATTGTACACAAATCCCAACATCTTGTGGAGCCATTTTGGCCTGCCTTTGTGGTTATTTGTTGTGTTGATTATATTTAGTCTGTCTTCAGATGTTTCACTTATTTTGTGCACTAGAGGGCACTATATGTCACACTATATCATGGGTCACTGGTCTATACAGGCAGGGCAGTGCATGGGCAGCCAGGAGCTCTTGGATGTGGTCTATATTTTGCGTTTCTATAATGTGGGCAGATCTGTGTGTTGCGTTTCTACGTACGTGGGCAGCGGGAGCTCCTGGATATGGTCTATGCGGATCATCTGGCGAATGCAGAAGCGACAGAGGTGCTGCAGGGACTTGACACTGCTGAAGCGGGACACTGGGTACAGTAGCTGGACCGGGGTCGGGGGGAGGCCTGGAGGAGGAACCATGGTCACACACATATTAATGTACATCAGTGGCAGGAACACACATCATAAGCATACTAAATTCTACCCTAGAGAATGAACTACATCCTCCACCATATATAAATACAACACTAATTGTGAAAATATAGTAAAGTCAAAACAAACCTAAGGCTAATTAGTTATGAAAACCCAGTGCTAAATAAGTGTTAGTAATAGCAACTTTAAAATGGTGCTGTATGTAACTTATGATTCAGATCCATATACAGCAACAGAGCAGTCATTTAGCATTGTCCCACTCTGATTGGTAGGTTCTTACCTGGGACCCGTGAGCGCAGGAAGTAGAGGAATTTTCCATTCTTGGAGTGCATGATGGCCCGTTCAATAAACTCTACCACAGAATGACAGCGGTCCTCAAACTTTGGGTGACACCAGAGGCTGAAGGTTCCTGTGAAGAAAGAGAGAAAAAGACCAATCAAATAAGACTCGACATGAAACCATCCAATGGTAAGACCCGACATGAAACCATCCAATGGCAAGACCCGACATGAAACCATCCAATGGCAAGACCCGACATGAAACCATCCAATGGCAAGACCCGACATGAAACCATCCAATGGCAAGACCCGACATGAAACCATCCAATGGCAAGATCCGACATGAAACCATCCAATGGCAAGATCCGACATGAAACCATCCAATGGCAAGACCCGACATGAAACCATCCAATGGCAAGACCCGACATGAAACCATCCAATGGCAAGACCCGACATGAAACCATCCAATGGCAAGACCCGACATGAAACCATCCAATGGCAAGACCCGACATGAAACCATCCAATGGCAAGACCCGACATGAAACCATCCAATGGCAAGACCCGACATGAAACCATCCAATGGCAAGATCCGACATGAAACCATCCAATGGCAAGACCCGACATGAAACCATCCAATGGCAAGATCCGACATGAAACCATCCAATGGCAAGATCCGACATGAAACCATCCAATGGCAAGATCCGACATGAAACCATCCAACTTGTGTGTGTGTGTGTACATGGCTTACATCTTCAGTTAAAAGTGCGGCATGAGAGCGCATGTAGAGTAGGGGCGTGCAGAGTAGTCTGACAGAACAGGATCGTAACAGATATGGGCAATTGCTGATACCAATGCGATTTTATTTATTATCAGTGAAGGGAACAACAAAAAACATTTTCGGGTGCCAGCGTGCATCTTTAAATAAAGTGTGAGGTGCTACGTGGTCTAAATAACTCAACTGGTTAGCTTGCCTGTCTGTAAAGAAATGGGAGGGTTCTACGTCGATCCTGCTTCTCTGACTGGATAGAGTGAAGCTGTATTTCTCCATCCACCCGCTTCACTTCATAACTTCACCCGATCACTTCCCTCCGCATGTTTCAGTCTGACCATTCAGATTGCTACGGTCTCCTGTTAGATACTCCGCACATTGCTAACAAGCGGGGCTAGGGCAGAAAGATGAACCGCCGATGCGCACTCTGAGTGACAGCAAACTTGTCTGTGCGCTGCACACAGAAACAGACAAGACACCCATCCGCACGCTGCTCCTCATCTGCAGCTAGTTTGGTCTTTAAACATGCAGGGAGATGGAAATTTTGCAAACATCTACTTAAGCATATTAAACACTTCCACGTTTATTCTGATCACGAGTATCATCCAATTTGACTAGCAACTGTCAATTTACAGATACGATGACAGAGTATAGCCAGATTGGAACACCCCTAACGTAGTGTAACTATAGCGTGTGTGTATGTGCATGCTTGCTTGTGTGTGTGTGTGTGTGTAACTCACCTCTGTAGTGCTCCATGCGCGTGTGGTGTGTGACCCCCTGGGAGCGGAAGCTCAGGCTGAGGATGTAGCGGGGATCAGAGCTGTCCCTCACCAGGAACGCCCCGTCTGGCTTGGCCTTCAGCTTCATCTCTGCATCCTCCCAGTTCATAGGACCCCAGTACCAGCCACACTACGATCACACAGATATAGGCAAATTCATATCAAATATAAAAAAGTTTGGACCTCTGCTCATTCCATGCGTTTTTCTTTATTTTTTACTACTTTCTACCTGGTAGAATCATAGTGAAGATATCAAAACAATGAAATAGCACATATGGAATCATGTAGTAACCCCCCCAAAAAAAGTGTTTAACAAATCAAAATATATTTTATATTTGAGATTCTTCAAAGTAGCCACCCTTTGCCTTGATGACAGCTTTGAACACTCTTGGCATTCTCTCAACCAGCTTCATGAGGTAGTCATCTGGAATGCATTTCAATTAACAGGTGTGCCTTCTTAAAAGTTCATTTGTTGAATTTCTATCCTTCTTAATGGGTTTGAGCCAATCAGTTGTGTTGTGACAAGGTAGGGGTGGTATACATTACATTACATTTACATTACATTTAAGTCATTTAGCAGACGCTCTTATCCAGAGCGACTTACAAATTGGTGCATTCACCTTATGACATCCAGTGGAACAGCCACTTTACAATAGTGCATCTACATATTTTAAGGGGGGTGAGAAGGATTATTTTATCCTATCCTAGGTATTCCTTAAAGAGGTGGGGTTTCAGGTGTCTCCGGAAGGTGGTGATTGACTCCGCTGTCCTGGCGTCGTGAGGGAGCCTGTTCCACCATTGGGGAGCCAGAGCAGCGAACAGTCTTGACTGGGCTGAGCGGGAACTGTACTTCCTCAGTGGTAGGGAGGCGAGCAGGCCAGAGGTGGATGAACGCAGTGCCCTTATTTGGGTGTAGGGCCTGATCAGAGCCTGGAGGTACTGAGGTGCCGTTCCCCTCACAGCTCCGTAGGCAAGCACCATGGTCTTGTAGCGGATGCGAGCTTCAACTGGAAGCCAGTGGAGAGAGCGGAGGAGCGGGGTGACGTGAGAGAACTTGGGAAGGTTGAACACCAGACGGGCTGCGGCGTTCTGGATGAGTTGTAGGGGTTTAATGGCACAGGCAGGGAGCCCAGCCAACAGCGAGTTGCAGTAATCCAGACGGGAGATGACAAGTGCCTGGATTAGGACCTGTGCCGCTTCCTGTGTGAGGCAGGGTCGTACTGTATACAGAATATAGCCCTATTTGGTAAAATACCAAGTCCATATTATGGCAAGAACAGCTCAAATAAGCAAAGAGAAATTACAGTCCATCATTACTTTAAGACATAAAGGTCAGTCAATAGAGAACATTTCAAGAACTTTGAATGTTTTTTCAAGTGCAGTCGCAAAAACCATAAAACACTATGATGAAACTGGCTCTCATGAGGACCCCCACAGGAAAGGAAGACCCAGAGTTACCTCTGCTGCAGAGAATAAGTTCATTAGAGTTAACTGCACCTCAGATTTCAGCCCAAATAAATGCTTCAGAGTTAAAGTAACAGACACATCTCAACATCAACTGTTCAGAGGAGACTGCGTGAATCAAGCCTTCATGTTCAAATTACTGCAAAGAAACCACTACTAAAGGACATCAATAAGAAGGAGAGACTTGCTTGGGCCAAGAAACACGAGCAATGGACATTGGACTGGTGGAAATCTGTCCTTTGGTCTGATGAGTTCAAAAATGTGATTTTTGGTTCCAACCGCCGTGTCTTTGTGAGACGCAGAGTAGGTGAACATATGATCTCCACATGTGTAGTTCCCACCATGAAGCACAGAGGAGGTGTGATGGTGTGGAGGTGCTCTGCTGGTGACACAGTCTGTGATTTATTTAGAATTCAAGGCACACTTAACCAGCGTAGCTACCACAGCATTCTGCAGCGATATCCCATCTGGTTTGCACTTAGTGGTTCTATCATTTGTTTTTCAACAGGACAATGACCCAAAACACCTCCAGGCTGTGTAAGGGCTATTTGACCAAGAAGGAGAGTGATGTAATGCTGCATCAGATGACCTGGCCTCCACAATCACCCAACCTCAACCCAATTGCGATGGTTTGTGATGAGTTGGGCCACAGAGTGAAGGAAAAGCAGCCAACAAGTGCTCAGCATATGTGGGAACTCCTTCAAGACTGTTGGAAAAGCATTCCTCGTGAAGCTGGTTGAGAGAATGCCAAGAGTGTGCAAAGCTGTCATGGGTGGCTGATTAACACTTTTTGGGTTATTAGAAGATTCCATGTGTTATTTCTTCCTTTTGATGTATCCACTATTATTCTTCAATGTAGAAAATAGTAAAACTAAAGAAAAACCCTTCATTGAGTAGGTGTGTGCCAACCTTTTTTACATGCATGCATGCACATCTAAAGACTAGAAGTATTAGAAGTATCTGCCTGTGTTACGGGATGTGTTTGTTATGATCTTAGTATTATCTAACTGAACCGAGCTCTGGGTGCGTTCGTAAATTCACTCTGCCTGTCTACTCCGATTTCAGAGCACTTTCATCTTAGTGTGCCAGAGCGCAGAATAACTGATGAATTTACGAATGTACAACACCCGTTGAATATGGCCGGTGCCAGTAAACGTTGGGAAAAAAAGCTTTATTAAATTGTTGCCAGCATCACAGTTAGTCAGCAATGTTCTGGATAACATGAAAACAGCCGTGTCCCCAATCACTGCCCTGGGGCATTGGGATATATTTTTTTTGGACGAGAGGAAAGAGTGCCTCCTACTGGCCATCCAACACCACTTCCAGCAGCATCCGGTCTCCCATCCAGGAACTGACCAGAACCAACCCTGCTTAGCTTCAGAAGCAAGCCAGCAGTGGTATGCAAGGTGGTATGCTGCTGGCATAAACTAGAGGTCGACCGATTAATCGGAATGGCCGATTAATTAGGTCCGGTTTAATGTTTTCATAACAATCGGTAATCAGCATTTTTGGATGCCGATTATGGCTGATTACATTGCAATCCAAGAGAAAACTGTGTGGCAGGCTGACCACCTGTTACGCGAGTGCAGCAAAGAGCCAAGGTAAGTTGCTAGCTAGTATTAAACTTATCTTATAAAAAACAATCAATCTTCACATAATCACTAGTTAACTACACATGGTTGATGATATTACTAGGTTAACTAGCGTGTCCTGCGTTGCATATAATCAATGCGGTGGCTGTTAATTTATTATCGAATCACAGACTACTTTAACTTTGACAAACGGATGATAATTTAACAAAAGCGCATTGCCGAAAAAAGCACAATCATTGCACAAATGTACCTAACCATAAAAATCCATGCCTTCCTTAAAATCAATACATAGAAGTATAGATTTTTAAGCCTGCATATTTAGTTAAAAGAAATTCATGTTAGCAGGCAATATTAACTAGGGAAATTGTGTCACTTCTCTTGCGTTCATTGCAAGCAGTCAGGGTATATGCAGCAGTTTGGGCCACCTGGCTCGTTGCGGACTAATTTGGAAGAATTTTACATAATTATGACATAGCATTGAAGGTTGTGCAATATAACAGCAATATGTAGACTTAGGACTGCTACCCGTTTGATACAATACGGAACGGTTCTGTATTTCACTGAAAGAATAAACGTTTTGTTTTCGATATTACCATATTAATGACCAAAGGCTCGTATTTCTGTGTGTTTATTATAATTAAGTCTATGAGTTGATAGAGCAGTCTGACTGAGCGGTTGTAGGCAGAAGCAGGCTCATAAGCATTCATTCAAACATTACCGCGTTTGCCAGCAGCTCTTAGCAATGTTTGAATCACAGCGCTGTTTATGACTTCAAGCCTATCAACTTCTGAGATTTGGCTGGCAATACTATAGTGCCTATAAGAACATCCAATATTCAAAGGTATATGAAATACAAATGGTATAGAGAGAAATAGTCAACGCGTCATAATTCCTATAGTAACTACAACCTAAATCTTCTTAACTGGGAATATTGAAGAACTGGGAATATTGAACCACCAGCTTTTATATGTTTGAGCAAGGAACTTAAACGTTAGCTTTTTTACATGGCACATAATGCACTTCTACTTTCTTCTCCAAACACTGTGTTTTTGCATTATTTAAACCAAATTGAGCATGTTTCATTATTTATTTGAGACTAAATAGATTTTATTTCTGTATTTTTATTAAGTTAAAATAGATGTGTTCATTGTTCATTCAGTATTGTTGTAATTGTCATTATTACAAATAAATATATACAAATTTGCAGATTAATCGGTATCGCCTTCTTTTGGTCTTCCAATAATAGGTATCAGTGTTGAAAATCATAATCGGTCGACCTCTAGTCTCAACCTAGCTCTGTGTCTATACTCAGTCTTGTCTCAGGGTAGTACGTTTTTTACTTATCCGTTATTTTACCAGGTAAGTCGACTGAGAACACGTTCTCATTTACAGAAACGACCTGGGGAATAGTTACAGGGGAGAGGAGGGGGATGAATGAGCCAATTGTAAACTGGGGATTATTAGGTGACCATGATGGTTTGAGGGCCAGATTGGGAATTTAGCCAGGACACCGGGGTTAACACCCCTACTCTTAGTTGGTGGTCTGTTAATATCCCTCTAGTGGTATGGGGGCTGTGCTTTGGCAAAGTGGGTGGGGTTATATCCTGCCTGTTTGACCCTGTCCGGTGGTATTGCCAGACGGGGCCCACAGTGTCCTGACCCCTGTCTCTGCCTCCATTATCTATGCTGCAATAGTCTATGTGCCAGGGGGGCTAAGGTCAGTCTGTCCTATCTGGTGTAATTCTCCTGTCTTATCTGGTGTCCTGTGTGATCTTAGGTATGCTCCCTCTAATTCTACAATTTCCTCTGAATGCTCGGCTCTGAAAAGCCAACTGACATTTACTCCTGAGGTGCTGACCTGTTGCACCCTCTACAACCCCTGTGATTATTATTTGACCCTGCTGGTCATCTATGAACATTTGGACATCTTGAGGAATGATCTGGCCTTAATGGCCACGTACTCTTATAATCTCCACCCGCCACAGCCAGAGGAGGACTGGCCACCCCTCAGAACCTGGTTCCTCTCTAGGTTTCTTCCTAGGTTCCTGCCTGTCTAGGGAGTTTTTCCTAGCCACCATGCTTGTAAATCTGCATTGCTTTTTGTTTGGGGTTTTAGGCTGGGTTTCTGCTGATGTAAAAGGGCTTAATAAATACATTTGATTTGTCTGAACTTAGCATTGTGTCTGAACCTACTGTAGCACAGTGTCTGTACCTAGCACCGCGTCTGTACCTAGCACCGCGTCTGTACCTAGCACCGCGTCTGTACCTAGCACCGTGTCCAATGTTCTCTCATTTATTCCCCCAGTACTGAATACGTTTTTAGTGCCTGCTGAAAAAAAAATGTCTTTACCTGACTCGCTTTTGTGCTCTTGTAGGAAGCAACCACTCCCCCATTGCTGACTAGCTATAAATGGGCTAATAGCTCACATACCAGCAAAGATTATGAACAAATGTGCACATCTATGTGCATATCTACTCACGACCACTCATGGTGTAAACACAGTCCCGTGCAAAGTGAATGACACAGATCCATATATGGCAAAGGTGTATTTGCACATTGGGATACTGGTTTTGCCGCACCGGTCTGTAGAGTACAGGCTGAGTCGTGCCTGTCAATGCAATAGAATCCTACTCCGGTGTGTTCTGCCTACAAGAAAATCTCTTGCATAGTTAATTTTGTTTCGGTATGTTGAATTGAAAGGGGTTAACATTGGCAATTCAAGTTCAATCTCGTGCTTCTCTGCGCGGGCTGATATTTCTTATGCGCGGCAGTCCCGGGGGAGCTGCGTGCCCGGTGCACAGCTTAGAGGGAACATTGTCTGAACCTAGCACTGTGTCTGTAAGAATGTCAATGTGCCTATGTACACGTGACATGTCCTACTTTTTCCAGTTCTCGGAGGCTGGTGGCAAAGCTGCTGGCATCGGGGCGGCTCAGTGGGCACAGCAGTGGGCGCTGGTCCACCCGAGACGGGTTCTGGCCGTCGCCCGGCAGCGGGATGGGCCGGGGGAGACCCCGCAAGAACGTATCTGAAACACAGGGCCACACACTCAGATCCAGGGTTTATCATTCACTCTTACTGGTGGCTACTAGAACATTCGGTAAAAAAAATAGCCATTAGAAACACATGGTATTTCCAGAAATTGTTGACAAATTAGCCACAAATTCACCCTGTTTAAAAGAATCATGAGCAAGTGTGCAGCTCAGGGTAAGCGGTTGTGTGTCATTGTCCTGACTACGTGACCTAACAAACAAAACAATTGGAGCCTCTGTTATAGGTTAAATTGTGTGGAATGACACATCTGTGATAATATAACGAATAAGTCCATCACGCATGTACTGAAGTAGCCTATAAGTTAAATCTCTCTCTCTCAGGTACAGAGGGCCATCAAATGGTTAGTCACTTCATCTGCCTCGGTCTCTGACAATCTCACCAGTCCGTCTGAATATAATCACCAAATCATTCAACCAGACACGTTTTTAACATCATGCAAATTGACCAGGCTTAACTGGGCACAATCATACGTTCCGTGTGCACAATGTGATATCTACGATTAAACTATACATTTCGCCATTTTCAGGAGATGGTCATCAATGCAATCCTTTTCCTGAAATGATAATGAGTATTCATTATCTGCCTCTTTCTAAACCTTGTTCTTCATTAGGGATCCCCATGTTACTTTTCTTTCCCTGCTGCCTCCGATCACACCACTTTGCCAAGGCCTTTCTTTGAGCCGAGCCTATTAAAGCAAGAGAAATGGTCTGGTAAACCTGCAGGGGCTTATTCAGGAGGCTGCAATGTTTCACAACGTTCAAATACCAATGTAGAGGGATATCCGATTCTGCGTCAGAATACGGAAATGCGCCAGCTCTACCTACACACAATCATTTCTGATTATATAACGTAGCTCAGTAGATATTACAATACCAATGCTAGTAGTCTGTATGTGCTTATGCAAATGGTTACAGAAGGAAAAAGAAACCCTGTCAGGGAAAGCAATAATATCGCAACCATTAACCTCACTGTAGCAGAATATCTGTTAACCAAACTTAAAGTGTCCAGATAATTTATAACAATGTAAAAAAAAAACTACCAACTGAAATGAGTTAGACATATCACAGTAAAATAGAAAATGTTTTAGAAGGGTACATAGTCTATGATTGTTTAATTCTCCAGCCTATGTCTTTATGAGTCTCTCTCTGTGCCCCACTGGTAAGCCCCCTTGACCTCTCTTGCCCCGGCATTGCTCTTACCATTGAGGCTGAGGCTATGCTGGATGAAGGCATGGGAGGGATGAACACCACTCTCTAGGAAAGGGCCAGGCTGCGGCCCACCAAAGTCATCTGGAACAGAGCACAGCGGGAGGCACAGGCTTTAAGAGGCCAGCCACCACCCTGAACTTTACGGACATCAAAATGGCAACTTCCTCTTCCTCTGGCTTCCTTTCAAGTTGAGCATACTGATGGCTGAATGGCACACTATAAGATAAAGGACTAGTGGTGGTCACATTATACAGGAGCACTTTGCCTCAAAAGAACCACAATGAATGTCTCACATCCAAAATGGGTACTGTTGGTGTCAGAAGTGAGATCCCGACACACAGTGATGTCACAATCAAGCCACAGAGCAAAAATGACACCAGGCAGAGCATATGAAGAAAGCAGTGACCGATCACCAAGCTGGACAGACATTGGCATCGCAAGGCATCGAGCAAATACCCATCTGTACCCACCATTCCCTTAGTCTCATTTGTCCTCCAAAATGTTGCTGGGGCTCCAGTATCGTCATCCTATATTAAATGGGCAAAACCTCTATCACAACCTGGATGTTAAGCCTCTAATGATTGTTGTGTGTTGAGGAAGTGTGGCCGGATGCCCAGGTAGAGGAACCAGAAATGGCTTTAGTAGCTAGAGGCATAGGTATGAAGTAGGCTAATAGGAAAACGTGGGATCTTTAGTCATAGAAAAACGACCTGTACCTTCGCAACGCAAGCACTCTCCAGACCATTGTCTGATCATGACTGCATCGTGACTTCCGTGCATCTTCAGTCTGATGACGTTCTCAGCCTTGGCATCGACCACATTACTAATGCTAATTGGGTGCTAACCTACTAGAACATGGTCTAAAGAAAGAAACCCACACGTCGTCTGAGGCCAACACAGCCAACAGAGAGAGAAAGAGAGAGAGAAAGAGAGAGAGAGAGAGAGAGAGAAAGAGAGAGAGAGAAAGAGACAGACAGACAGACAGCAGAGTGCCCTCTTAAAACAAATTCAGTTCTGCAATTCTGACCCTGTACCATAAGTCACAAGGCCTAATGCATTTGAAGTCACAGAAAACCAACGAGTCATTGTTGTACTACAAACCCAAGTGGCACCGAACCATACGTGTATTAGTGTCTGTCCTATCACGTATATTCCTATTGAGTTTCTGAAATTGGTTTACACAGTGAACCGTTACACACATGCCAACTATAAAACACAGAGGCAGCAACTACTGCTACGGAGATTGGAGAAACAACCCATGCATCACCTTTTCTAACCCTCCTAGATATATATAGATATATTTTTTATTTTTAAACGTCTGACCCTTACACAAATCCTCAATGCACTTTTGTGTTTGCATCAATGTTTTTGTGGAAAACGAGAAAATGCCCAGGAAAAAAAAGTGAAAAGGGGCAGCCCAGCAGCAGAGTGGCACATGGAGAAGAAGAGGGTGACGCGACAGAAGAAACACCAAGGAAATGTAAGCAGGAAAGAGAGGAAAGTACCCAGCAGACTGAGGCTTCGTCTGGGCGGAGGTGGAGGTGTCGGGGGGTGCAGAGAGTTCACCCCTCTACGAGAAATATCCACGTCTTCCAGGGACACAGTCTCACCTGGAGGGAGAGATCCAGGGAAAATGAAAAACAGAGAAAGAAAAAAGAAAAGAAGATGAAGAGATCCTATATGGCACAGAAGTGCACATGCGTATGCGAGTGGCACATTCTCCCGAGCACAAGCCACCCATTACCAAGCCATATACGTCGACATAAAGCTAATGCCACATTCAGAAATAAAAGCGCACAAACACTCAAGTACACACAATTACCAGTGAAGGCAGGACCGAAGGCCAACGGAGAGAAGGCACTTTGGGGCCTGGAGAGCTGGTGTTTTCTGTGGAGAGACAGAGAGAGGGTCAAACATAAGAGAAGCCCTTATATAGTCCTAAGAACCACTATTATCCGCTAGACCTCAATCCCACAGCATTCATTTTGAACCATCTCTCTCAGCCTCATGTCTTTTTGACCCTTCTACTGTATGAAACCAGTGGCCTATTTCTCAAGGGTATGGCAGGGTGGCCTAGTGGTTAGAGCGTTGGACTAGTAACCGGAAGGTTGCAAGTTCAAATCCCCGGGTTGACAAGGTACAAATCTGTCGTTCTGCCCCTGAACAGGCAGTTATCCCACTGTTCCTAGGACATCATTGAAAATAAGAACTTGTTCTTAACTGACTTGTCTAGATAAATAAAGGTTAAAAAAAAGGGTACACTGTGTCTCAACACCAAGAACTGAGATCCATCTCTGGGATGTAGAGGGCCAGACGCTTACCTCTGGCTTGTGGACCTGACCAGCCATAACCTACCGGACTGCCCTCAAATCCGTTAGTTTATTTTTTAAGCAGAGTCACTTACACTGACCCTGTGAAGTCAGCAGCCAGCGATGCAACATTATCATTGAGGGTCTTGAGGGTGCTGTCTATTCCAACAGACTTGATTGGTTAAAAATTAAGTGAGTTTACATTTACATTTAAGTCATTTAGCAGACGCTCTTATCCAGAGCGACTTACAAATTGGTGCATTCACCTCAGTTGTGCCTGCTTGATGGTTTTGCATTTCAGTTTTGTCATTATTTGAGCATCAGTTTATTTAAACAGCATTGGAATTGTTTGGTTAAAATATATAACCTATTTTCTGAAGCAAGAAGACATAGTTAAGATTTACGCTATTAAACTGATATGTAGAAGCACAACGAGCTCCTCTGATTACACAATCCTTCGTTGATTGGAGCATTTCTGTGTTGTAACTTCTTGTTTGGATAGCCATCCTTAGCTTAACGCTTCCCCCTAAAACACAGCACCACTCCAGTTTATCACATTTGGGGATTTTTTAGGAAGCTTCTGGAAGGCCTGACTGGGTGATAGCTGCGCCTTGCTGACTACCAGATTCCTTTGCAGCGAGGGCCAGCTTGTGTGTGTGTGTGTGTGTGTGTGTGTGTGTGTGTGTGTGTGTGTGTGTGTGTGTGTGTGTGTGTGTGTGTGTGTGTGTGTGTGTGTGTGTGTGTGTGTGTGTGTGTGTGTGTGTGTGTGTGTGTGTGTGTGTGTGTGTGTGTGTGTGTGTGTGTGTGACAGTGCTAGTGGGGAAAACCCAGCATGCCGCTTGAGCTAAGCCTGAAGCACAGCAGGGTAAACAGCAGCTGATATTCACCCCGCCACCTACAAACTCCTTCCCACAATCCTACCTCCCTCCCCACACCCTTTCCCTCGCTTAAAAGAGGAGCCATGTTTGCCGAGAGCAGGGAAAGAGGAAACTGCCTGGAGTGAAACACTGGTTTCCCATCATGTTCAGTAACGACAGGTTTGTGCATAGTGAATCAAAGGAAACATGAGAACACAGTCGAGACTATAGGAACTCGTGGGAGCTGTGCTCAGACAGACAGACATGATGATGACTGGCTGGGTTAGATCATGAACCGTGAACCTGGCCTAGATTTGACTACAGCAAGTCAGCCGGTGAGCGTTTGAAGGGTTAAATAAGACCGCAGTTGTCCCAACAGTAAAAAATTAAAATTAAAAATTAAATTTAAAAAAGAGAAAAAAAAAAGATCTAAAAACAAAACATGACTGAAATGAGATATTAACATTTCTCTAAGGACATGTTGAATGAATGCACATGCTGTACTGGCAGTTGGTCCAACATCCGTGGGCTGAACTCATTAAAACTAGCTCCAACTGTTTCCCCTGACTTTTGACAACATAAAGCAAAACAATGCCCTGCGGGCATCTACAAAACAAAAGGGGCTATAATGCTAAACTACGTTCACGTCCTTGCTATTTCCAGCTGCTTTCTTTGCTTTCAAAAAAGGTACAGCAACATACTGTATTCATGACAAATTTGGGCCACTCTCTAGATACATTAGGCCTAATCTTACCACGATCCCTCCGACACAAAGTCCTCCAACAGCATGAGGATGAAAACAAGGCATTAGTATGGCATGAGGGATGGTGTGGCAAGCCCATAACATGTCCCCAGAGGCTTCTGTTGATAACCAAAAAAATGGAGTGGATAGCCTAGACTACATAAATGACGATGTGGTGATGTAGCCTTTGCCTGCTGCTCTTGTCTGCTTGTGCTTTTTAGTGGCTTCAGCACACACAGTGTAGAACCAGGATGGTGCCGAGGTATGCCAAATAATACCAGGAGGTGAAATGCAACATGCACTGTATTTTGGATGCCAGAATACCTCAGTAACTATGGAGCATGATGTCAAGGCTACATAAGAGCAGGTCTTTACAGGCAACAGTCCTAAACTGCATTTATCTGTGAACAAACGCAACTATGGCAACATTGGTTGACATTTTGAATCTTCATTGATTTGAGAGTTTAGAACATGATAAAGCCATCATGCCTAAGAAGGGAGATGAAGTTAGTAACCAAAGTTGAATTGCTTGGAGTCATCACGCTACTGTAGCATATGGTCTACTCAATAGTTCCAGCATGTTTCTTTAAGAACATGATAAGTTAATCACCTTTCTTGTAGTGTTTTCAGCGCTAATCATGAAACAGCCGGATAAGAGGAGTAACGTGATTCTGTTGCCGAGGTGAGCTATAAGCTCTCATACCTAAAATGTTTGTCTCTCACTGGGAAAATTGACTGCAGTTCCACTAACCACTAGTCTACCTTTAGTGCCCGTGGCATTATAATCATCCTTCAATTTGGCTACTAATAGCTTAACTTCTGTGATAATAACTCTACTACGCCCACATTGTTTGAGCGCCTCTAATAGTCCCCTGTAAAGCCACTAATAGTTTCTAATGATTACTGTACTAGACCAACACCAGCTGAGACCGCAGAGCTGTCGCACACCCTTACCACACTATTGACCCAGTCAGAGACACAGGGCTGTCCCCTTCCCTTCCCTCTCCTTAACCTCACCTCCCTGTGTCCAAGTCTATGCTGGTGGATCCAGAGCCCCACACATCCACCAGGCTGCCCCCGGAGGAGGTGGAGGAGGCCAGCGAGGGCCTCTTGTCCAGTAGGTGACTGGAGCCGCTGCTGCTCTTGGTCCGGAATAGTTTGCTCAGACGGATCTTTAGAGAGCCTTTCCGGGACTTCCCTCTGGTCGTCTTCTCGCCCCCTGCCGCCCCCTCTACTACTACGGGTGAGGCAGCTCGCAACATCATCCCTAACTTCGGCGTGGTGACCCTGCTTTGGGGCTGGGAGGTTTGGCTGGGAGGGTCCTGTGAAGGTAAGGTGCCAGATAGGGTGGCGGAAGCTTCTGTTGCCGGCTGCCCCGTGATGTTAGAGGAGGCCAGAGACAGGGACGATGTTAAGGCTGCAGCAGAGCCCAGGGCATCCAACGGCGAGGGACACACCTGGGGGTCACAGGCACAGGACTCCCCAGCAAGCCGGTGTACCTGCCTCATAAGCCCCGTGAGGGAGCCGCTTGAGAAAGTCCCCCGCCGGTCCTGCCCCATGTCTGTCACGCCCTCCTGCCCAGGGGCACCACCTTTAAACTCCTCCCCGCCCAGCTCACCCACTTCCTCAGAGTCCAGGCCCTCCAGCACCAGGAGGGCGTCACTGGTTTCACTAGGGTCCTCTCCGGGGCCTATGCCCCCCGTTGCCGAAGCCAGGATGCTCTGACAGGAACAGCGAGGCACCTCTCCACCCTCCTTCAGCAGCATCTCTGAGGCCTGGCCCAGCTCCCCCAGCCTCCGGGCCAGGTTGAGCACCGTGTCATCCAGGTGGTGATAGATCGTGTCCCCCGTCGAACAAGTCTTCTTGGGGTCCAGGATGCAGAAGCGGAGGGACTTGTCCAAGAGCGGAGGCCAGTCCATGGCATCAGTGACCAGGCGGTGCCGGTGGCAGAGCCCATCTCCCTCTCCAGACAGATCACCTGCATCTGCAACCATCTTGGACAGCTTCATAATGGGGTGCCACTGAAGCCTCTGGTGTTGCACATCCATATTGTTGTCACCGGTCATCATGACACAGGCAGAACTGGCTTCCTGTTTATCAGCCTCACTTACCTGGAAGCCAGAAGGTTGCTCGAGGCCGCATTCCAAAACACCGTCGCTTGTCCTAAGGACGTTCTGAAACACCATGAGCTGAGCCCGCGAGCCTCTGCCCGCGCCATGCGGGAAATCGAAGCGCTGAGCCACCGCGAAGTCCGGAGGTTGAGGCGCATCAGAAACTAAGGGTCGGGTCAGCATCAAGCGGCTGTCAGGGGCTCCCGTCCAGCTCTCAACCTGTGAACTATAGTGCGGGGAGGGATTGTTCGGAATCCCCGGGCCTGCTGTGGGGTTGTTCCGATCAAATTCAAACCCATTGTTGATATTGTTGCCATGATTACCCAAGACAGCTTTCCCGAATCCGGAAACCACTCCACCGCCCAACGTCAAATTCTCCTCGTCCAATCGGTCATATTCAGCCGCAGAAACCAAGCGCATCAAGACAAAATCAGGAGACATATCTTGCGCGTTATTCATTATTACGCCTCAATTCGGTACAAGAGGCGCCGCGTACCGTCTCTGTTCTTACATAACATTAAGAAAAATAAATAGCACGGTTGCTGACTGCAAACACGTCATTCTACCTAACGACAGCCATTTGAACTTCCATATTCCTCGTGGGAAAAAAAATCTGATAAATGTATGCTAATAAAATAAAGCACATCTAAAACGTTCCGTCAGTATTGCTGATGCCTATTCCCTCTTCGTAGACAACATGGATGTAATGGGTGGCTCGCACACTAGGGCTCGCGGGGCGGCTGCGCAGAGGCGACATCAGTAATCTACTTCTTGTGGTAATAAAGGAGGCCCATACCCATACAAAAACGAATCGCTTGGAAAGCGAAACAAAACCCGAAAAACTGCCACCTGCTGGAAAAAAATCAGATTTTGGGCCGATTTATGCGAAACGAGTGATAACTGTGGCCAAAATATGTATTCTCCAGCAGGTGGCGTTTTATGTTGTTGTTTTTTTGCTCACCAAACGAGGTTTTTTTTTGTATGGAGGTCAGCGAGTATCGAATTTGGTCAACCAAAAATGTAATGGCTTATTTGTTCGAATATGAGTTTCTTAATTAATGCTAAGGTTGTTATGAGCGTACTGATATAAGTAGGACACGTGACTTCCCGGCAACTTTGAAAACCCCCCCACTTTATATAGGAGTTGTGCCTCTTGTTCTCACGCGTATCTGCCCTCTCATTGGCTAGAATGGTCCCACCTGAGTTTGCCTCCTCTGTCTTCCGTTTTTGAAGACATCAATTAGCCATTGTTAGAGCAGCCACTTGAGTAGCTGGTCAATATAATAGATAATTTGTCACTGCCCGTGCCCTGGACGCTTCCTGAAGTAGAAAGGACCCCAAAACCCATAGCCTCTGCTTCCGTCACACATATAAACGCCAGGGCAGGTAGCCTATTGGTTAGGGCGTTGTGCCAGTAACCGAAAGATTGCTGCATCGAATCCCGGAGCTGACAAGGTCAAAATCGGTCGTTCTGCCCCTGAACAGTTCCGTCATTGTAAATAAGGATTGTTATAAACGGACTTGCCTAGTCAAAGGTTACATTAAAAAATGTAACTTCTTCCACTTCAGTGAACTTCTTTGGAACAACGCACTACTTAAAGATTTTTACGCTAGTGTGCTCTTTGACCCTGGTCCTCGAGCCTTTTAGGCGACTTGTTTACAACAACGTCATCGGTTGCTACTCTGCTCAACCCAGATGTTATCGCTCTCTTCAGGTCAAGTACAAATTCACCCGGTTTCTTATTACACTATGTGCTATTTATAGATGCACTGTATCTCTTAGAAAATGTAGCCTCCACGATGAGTCAAGTTCTGCATTACACCCGTTTATAAGGAGTCACATTTCAGGCTAAATCAGTATGGCAGGTTTACGAGATAGTACTGTACCATTTCAACATTTAAATTGAGTTGTGGGGAAATAATACCAACACTTGCCGTTCAGTCAGCTAGGTACTAGAGGTGACCTGATAATTGATTGTATATGGTAGTTAACAGTAAGGCACTTCCATATTTCTTTCCCTTTATCCTTAGGATTGGATCAAGTAATATACATTGTGTTAACTTGTAACATACAACAGCAATTCCAAATTCTGTTCAGGTCAGATTGTCTATGGTCCCTGTTCAGAGTAGTGCACTACGTGGTGAATGAAGTGCCGTTGGGGACAGCCCCAATTTTGCATTTACTGTCACTTGCATACATGATCAACCTGTCATGTTAATTTCTGGAGGGACAAGATGAATTATGGTTTGCTGACTTTCCTTTTAACCAAGATGGATCATTATTCTACACACACTCAATGCAAGGGTATAAGGTCAGTAGGCACAAGTGACAGCCATTTACAGAATAACATTGAAAGGAAAGGTTACATTAAGTACAATATAGATTGATTAGTTGGATATTAAGAAAAGCCAGTTAATGTTCCCAATTCTATATTCAAGTTGCAATTCTTATAACTTCAACACATGACATAAATAGCCAAGCCCATGAGGACAATGTTACACAATCCAAACTGGTGAGAACCAAAGTCACTGCAAAAAATACCCAATCTCAAATCAAAATGGAAAACAGCTCATATCCAATGCTTATGTATCGGAGAATGTAAAACAGTACAAAACAGTGAAGCCAAGTTAAATTGAACCTGATTGATTATGTCAATATAGAAAGATACATTTTTGGAAGTTTAGAGATCTCACCAACCAAGTGTTGCCATGGAAACTGAAGTCATCACAGTGCATTAAACATTTGCAAGAAACAAAATACAGACCAAAGAACCAGAACTGCTTGGGGAATGTATGATATCATTTTATTGTTTTTCATAGCAATGGAAAAATATAACCTTGTACAAACATCTTCGATTCTCATTTTAACAGCTTGGTGAGTGACCCTTTTCCAAGTGCACCTAGAAACCAAAAAATGGGAACTGAAACAAGCCCAATTCACTAGTTCATGTAGTTCAAATTATAGATTAATTTCTGAACTTCATACTGTAGGCAAGTATGTGTTTGCTTGTTGTATTTTACCCTGATGAGTAGTCTAAATTTGGCACCCGTTTCCTACTCCTTGCTCATCTTAGCCCCCACAGCCCTCTCCCAAACAGCATCAGAAATATATCTTACTGAATTTGCTTGAAGCTTTATTATTTATTTCAAATAACCGGGGAAGGGGGGGTAGAGACAGTGAATCCCCTCTCTCACATACGCACTCCATCATCCAGGCTGATCAGCTCTACCCCTGCCACGCTCTGGGGGCTCCATGCAGGGGCAGGCTGGAGGATTGCAGAGAGGCAGGAGACTAGGGGGGTGGAGACCGCCCGCTCATCCCCCTCGTTTAGTCTTCTTTCAACTCCAGCAGTGATCCTTTGGGCGCATTTCCAACACCCCAAAAGTGAGCTTTTTTCAGATTCCGATTCAGTTCACGTAAAATTGACCATCTTCATTTTTGAAGTCCACAACCATATAGTGCTTGAAGGAACCAAAGTCAAGGGAAAAGTCTTCCACAGATCGGTCAAAGAGCAAAATAGTTGAGTTCTTTCGTATCATGTTGTGTTTGTAATTTTCCCTCAAAAGAGAACCACATTTTGGCAGTTCATTTCTCTCTACTCTGGTGATCCTGTTGTAGACTAATATTCGTTTTTCAGAAGAGTTCTAGAACTAGCTGGCTACAGCGATCCATGTTTTTGTGTGGAGTCCTTGTCGTCAAGTCAGAATCAGTCCACAGGTGGACGAAGAGGGTTTTGGGGGAGGGGGCAAAGGAAGTGGTGGTGGGGGTTCAGGGGTGGGGCGCTGCTGGTCTGCCGGCGACTGCTGGATTTATACTCAGAAAGTGGTGTGACGTCGATCCTCGCTCACTCTCGCTCTCACATTCCCAGACACTCATCTCAGCGCACGCTTCACTTCTGCTTTAACTCGGACACGACGCAAAAGACAGAAGAAACTCCAGTGGGGTGTTTTCATTGTTGTCTAGCTTATCCCCGACAAGCATGAACTCTGTAGAGGGAAAATAAGAAAGGGTTATTTGCTGTAGGAGCCAAAGTTCTGTGTTCACGTGCTCAATGCATGTATAGTGATCCTTCTCATTAGGCTGCTCCAGTGAAATTCTGGTGACTTTACACGATACATGCTCTTTCCTGAAATCACGAATGGTTACAATTTCACACCATCTCCAAAATAAAATGGACAAGACTAGCATTTCCTGCATAAGTATCTCCCAACGCAACATTAACTTTCAAAATGTACATTGTTAAAAGATATAATTCTCCCTTGGCTATTCCCTTGCGGTTTCATGGTGCTCTAGAGGTGCTGTACGGGTGACTGTCTGTCAGTAGGTCATTAAGGTCAGTAACTCACCAGGCCTGGCTCTTGAGCTTGCGCAGCTCCTTGGTGGCCCATGTGGCCAGCATCTTGGTTATGGTGACCTTGGACCTCCGACCCTCCGTCAGCAGGTCGTTGATGAGGGGTCGCATCTCTACCAGCTTCAACACGTCCTTCCCAAACGCCGTGCACAGGTCTCTGAGGAGGGGGGGGGGGGTTAACTAAGCACGTATACAGGAACAACACCATTTACATACTGTAAGAAGAAGCAGAGGAACCAGTAACATTGATAAAGTCGCTGGGAACACGACTCCGATCTACCTCAACTCCTTTTCAGGCCCCTTACTGACAGTGTGTGCAGGTTTCAGATAAATGCTATTAAGCATCAGGGTTTAAGAGTACAAGATCTAACAGATCAGACAGGTTTTCCTTAGATTAAAAAAACATTTAAAATTATAATTCAGTGTTTTTCCATGCATCTTAGCCCAAGCTGCCCCTAACATTTTCATGCTATGTCGTACCAAAAGCATCTTCAATATTATTGTGATCCACAAAGCAAACGTCACTACCACTGAGATAATCCTAGTTGCTTTACCCTATAAGTCCGGCGGCGTTTGCCACCACGCCATTAGAGTGGTCCTCGTCTTCAGCGATGTGATGGATGAAGGACAGGATGAACTCCACTCTGGGCTGCACCAGCATCACGTCAGCTACAGGTAGGACAGAGAGCGGGACAGAACGATACAAAGACAATGTTAGGCACAATCATGAGAATTAAGACTGAGGTGACAGATGCCCAATATTCCATCAAAGTGGCCATATTCTGGCAAAGAGGTGATTTAAGGATGCTTGTTAGGAAAACATGGCACACTGCAAAGTCTGAAAATCAGCAAATGCCACAATGTGCAAGTGTGGGGTCTCGCAAAGTCCAGTGTAGACAATGGCAGCCCTGCTACCTCATGAACACTGGGTGAAATAGACCCTGCTTGACTCTGTGACGCCCTAAAATCCCAGCTGCCACAGCTCAGAGCAGTGAGAGGAACAGGCGTCAGCGGAAGGACTCAGTCTCCACTGTTAACACAAGTGCAGGAAAATCCTACAATTGGCATCTCAAGACAATTAAAAGACACAATATCAATACCATAGTCAGCAATACGCCAAAATACTAGATCCACAAGATCTGTAGATTAGTTATGATGCTGGGAGGATGGCGGCTAGGGGACTCACGGTGCACGTTCTCCTTGTCTCCCTTCAGGCCCTGGATGATGCCAGTGTAGGCCTCCAGACAGCCCTCCCGCAGCTCGTTCAGATAGTCCACCATGTCATAGTCCGTCTGCCAGGGGGGAAGGAACCAACACACACAGCAGGTTAGAGGGACGGAGGACAGACCGCATCGAGGTGCGCAACGGTCATTTGATGAATCCAAAAGGCCTTCAATAAGAATAACTGGTCAATTAACACATTTTGCTAGACTGATTGGCCACCATATTACTAACAAACTCTGGAAGAGGCAAGCTTAACAAGGTTGCGCAAGGAAGAAATTTGTGGGGTCTCGCAAAATCCAGTGTAGACAACGGCAGCCCTGCTACCTCAAAACACGGGGTGAAATAGACCCTGCTTGACTCTGTGACGCCCTAAAATCCCAGCTGCCACAGCTCAGAGCAGCGAGAGGAACAGGCGTCAGGGTCAAACGAAACAAGGGGATGCCAATGTGGTACAGCAAGTCTCCATCTGTTCTACCTTGTCGACTTGTGCCTGCGACGCCTGCTGCAGGGTGTCCAGGACAATCTCCAGGTACTTCTTGAACTCTCCTCCGATGGCCAGGGCAATGTCTCCGAACACCGACAGGATCTGGGGCTTCACCGACCGGTGCACATTCTCATTCTGCGGGGGGGCAACACCCACGTCCTTAGTCAGTACTGGTGACAAACTGCATTAGTGTCCACAAGACTTAACCTACTAAACAAAGACAGTTGGAACTATTTTCTTTCTGATAAAACCTATTTTTTGGGGGGTGTCCACAGTCAGCTTGACACAAAGGCATTTGCATGTCTCTACAAAATAACCGATCCATAAAACAGAGGCTGTAAATCTGCAATACGACTCAAGTGTATGGTCCTGCACATTCCAGGACCAATAATGGCAGCCTCGCCATTACCAACACTGGTGGCAGAAATTAAAGTGCAACTCACCCCCAAGTTCTCCAGCAGGAGCTGCATGATCTCGTCGCAGTAAGGCATGATGTTGGACATCAGGGCCCGGCACAGGTCACACACCAGGCCCACCGCGGCCAGACACCTGACGAGGGAGAGCGAGGGAAGGGTGGGTGAGTGAGCGGTGTAGCTCGGTGAAATAATCGAGTGTTGACTCTTACAGCAAGCATTACTAGAACTTAGCTCCTAAAGCAGTGCATTTCAAGTGTGGGGTCCAGCAAAGTCCAGTGTAGACAATGGCAGCCCTGCTACCGCATGAACACTGGGTGAAATAGACCCTGCTTGACTCTGTGACGCCCTAAAATCCCAGCTGCCACAGCTCAGAGCAGCGAGAGGAACAGGCGTCAGGGGAAGGGAGGACAATTTTTTTTTTTTTTTGCTTTAAGAGATTAATATGAATATAAATCCTTGAAAAAAACTTTTTTTTAAAAAATCATAGAACCCACTTGATATTCTGCGTAATTCTTCAATCCAATTCCCAGGAAGGGCTTAAAGGCATCCATGTATTTCTGAAAGTCAGCACCCAAGACTGAAGAAACATACAAGACATTACAGAACAACATGGTTACATGCACACAATAATACGATTGTGAACAGTAGGATTAATGACAATTAACATTTCAAATGCTTTGCAAGAAGAATATCCTGTACATATGGCCATATCTTAATTCAGTCTCCTTGACGGCACTTTGATCAAATGTAGAAATCTTTTGATCTTCAATCAAAATAAGCTTTCTCCCATGGTGAACATGTTATTTTTGGGAAAACTATTTGAGTCGGACTTTCGGACAAAGTTGCGATTGAAAACTAGTTCTAAGATTCATACTTTGAGTGTGTCCAAACTCAGGCATTCGAGAGAGGCTCGAGTTGCTGGTGCGCTAGCACAAGCACAGATCAAACACACAGCTGGAACACCGACTGAGCCATTTCTATATCCTAATCTTTCAGAGAGATACCTGGGTTTTCTGAGATGTTTTAGTAGGCTTATGTTGACTTTGATCGTGACCGTACAGCGATTAAGATCAGCAGAGTACGGTGTTTATATGACCAAAGCCATAACACCACATGTAAACGTGCTCAGTGAGGCATGTGACACACCATATACTGTAAGGGTGGAAATCAGTTTAACATTGACCAAGTGGCTGGAAACAGGTCTCAGATAAATCCTATTAAACATCAGGGTTTTCAGCGTTTTGAGTACAAGATTTTTCATCACAGACCAGATACGAGGTTTTACGGCTTAGATTCAAAACAAAATTCATCCCACTAAAATGGGTGGAGGGTGTGGGTAGAAAACCCGTGTGTGTGTGACTTATGTAAAACAAAAATAAATAAAAATAAACTTTAAATTAACCCATCCACTACAGTGTGACAGTTTTAAACGGCTCACCTTCCACCAAGGTTGAGACGGCCATGAGTGCATCCTCCTGTACGCCCCCGGAGCCGGCAGTGTTCTGGAACATTCTGAGCAGCGAGGCCATCACCACGTCGGAGATCTGCAACGCGTCCTGGTGCTGCACCTTCCTCAGCACATTCTACAGAGAGGTGGGGAGGGAAAGGGTTAACCTAACATAGCACAGGCTAACTTGAACGTCGTTTAGCTACTGAGATGAGAAGTGGGAAAGAGGATAAGTCAAACCCAGAAGTTGTTTCCTTTCCTCATAAAGCCTTCTCCTTTCCTAGTATGTTTTCGATCTTCCTATTAGAGTCATCGGGGTTTTCAGTACACGATTTCTCATCACAGACCAGACAGATACACATTTTAGTATCACCTTTAAAATACTCAAGACCGCAAAGTATAATAATGGAACGCCCTAGGTATCCTTCTACCTCTTGTTCGAGGAGGTCGAAATAGTTTGAGGGTCAAGCTGAATGAAGTGGACTCTCACCTGCAGGGTGGCACACAGCAGGGACTGGAGGTCGTTGAACTGAATTCTGTCCGACGTGCTCTGGATGTGAGACTGAGGAGAGAGAGAACGCATGAAACAGATTATTCAATGGGAGTTTATTCAATATAGAAAAGGCTCCAAGCAAAATGTATAATAGTTTAAAGTAGGTCTCAGATAAATCCTTAAGTAAACATCAGAGGGTCAGAGTTTGAGTACATGATTTCTCATCACAGACCAAAAAGCCCCCCCCCCCCCCTTTTGTGCCATACCCCAATCCATCACTCCCATCCCTCCTCTCTCGGTTGGGACCTACCTCCATCTGCAGGACCTGCTGCAGGCGCTCCATGATGACCAGGGTGGTCTTCTGCACGGCTGGGTAGCAGTCCTTGGCGCTGTTCTTCACAATCTCCATCAGGGCCTCGTAGGCCGCGCTACGCAGGTTGTTCTGGTGACCGTCCGGCCTGGTGGACACAGAGGGAGTACGTTGAATTATTTCACTTAAATCATTATTACTATGCAGCAGCAGCAAAATAATATTATACAGAAATGTGTACAATTCTTGGCAAAACATTTGGTGCACTTAAATACATAAACCTGATGGAACTAGGACAACGAGACTGGATAAGAGACTCACAGCCTTCAAAAGGTTATGTACAGCTAAGAGCTTCAAAAGGAATTCCCGAGGAAGTACATTTTAACGCCATTCTACATCTCCAAATGCATTTTTGGTCTCAGATATTGTGGTAGCGGTTATCCATCACACGTTCAGTGAGGTGCATGATTACTCATCGCAGACTAGAGAGAGTTAGTCTCTAGCCAACTCTAGAACTCCTCCATACAAAATGTATAGCTTGCCTAGCCAAGTGGAGAGGTTTCTAAACCTCTACAGACCTGACAATAGAAGGTGCCGTTCCAACCCACTGTCCTGCTTACCCACCTGCGGTTTCTGGACAGTCCTGCCTGCGGTTTCTGGACAGTCCTGCCTGCGGTTTCTGGACAGTCCTGCCTGCGGTTTCTGGACAGTCCTGCCTGCGGTTTCTGGACAGTCCTGCCTGCGGTTTCTGGACAGTCCTGCCTGCGGTTTCTGGACAGTCCTGCCTGCGGTTTCTGGACAGTCCTGCCTACCTGTCTGTGGTTTCTAGGAGTTTCTGGACGATGAGTTCGAAGGAGGAGGAGAGGCAGTAGGTGGCAGGCTCCTCCTGTTCCTCTGCTGCATCTGTGCCTTCGTACGCGGCTTCCGCCAGGCTGGAGAAAGCCTGGGGAGGGAAAGGGAGAGAGAGGGATGGTGGGAGAAGTTATGAGGGCATTCGTAAGAAAACCCATGAATGATTATTTTTGGTCCTAAAAAAAGATAAACATTTCTAGCAGGTCTCAGATATTGTGGTAGGGGTTATCCATCACATGTTCAGCGTGGTGCATGATTTCTCATCACAGACCTGACAGGTATTTCTCTCAACTCTCTTCTTCTCTCAACTACACGACACTTTGATGCAACATATTCCACTCGAGTGGGGTGGACTGAGATCAATTGTTGTAATTGAGCACTTTGTACTGCAGTATATCATTGATGCTTGTGGTGATAAAAATCCTTATCTGTGGGATTAACAAAGAACTACTGCTACATGTGGAGGCCCACAAGAGGACCACAATGGGAATAAGCTGTTCAACTTCTGGCATTATCATCAATGATTTTAAATGCATTGTATATCAACGTGTTGAATTCGGTTTTTAAAAACAATGGTCAAATAAATAAATTAGCGGCTCTAGCTTCTGTCTCACCCAGCAGACGTTGGACGCGACACGTGGCTCGGCCCCCAGGCCCTCGATGAGGCACTGCAGCAGAGGGGACAGGTACACCTCGTTGATGGCCGCCTCCGGCAGCAGCTCACAGATCCTGCCCACCGTCCAGGCCGTGGTGTCCCTCACCACAACACTGGGGTCCTTCATCAGCTCAATCAGCATGGGCATCGCCTGGGAGGGGAGAAACAAGAGCAGACTGGTCGTTAACCACAGTAGTGTCAATAAGCAGAGGAGGGGAGCAGTGATACATGAAGTCTCCCCATTTAAGAGCTTTGAGATACCATGAAAAGCGCTATAGAAATGTAATAATAATTAATCAATTAGAATGTAAGTACTATTAACCAGTGTTCAAGAGTAAAAAGACAGGCGTGGATGGGCAGAGAAAGAAAGGTACTGTTAATATAACAGCAGTATTCAGGTGTAGCAAGAGAGGCATGGACTGGAAGGAGCGGGAGGGCAGTGGGTGAGATTTTACAACAGTAGTGTGTCTCATTGTCTCAGAGCCTCTACAGCAGGGGTGGGCAATTCCAGCCCCCAGGGCCTGATTGGTCACAGTTTTGCCCCAGCTAACACACCTGACTCCAATAATCACCTAATCATGATTTTCAGTTTAGAATGCAATTTGATTAAATCAGCTGTGTTTGCTAGGGACGGAGATAAAGTGTGACACCAATCAGGCCCCAGAGGACTGGAGTTGCCCACCCCTCGTTTACAGAGTAGGGCTGGGAATTCGGTAGTGGGATTTTATTGCGATTCGATGTTCCAAACACATTGTTCACCATATGTCTGCTGCAGAGGCACAAGAGAGAGCCATGAGAAAATAGGGTTTGATCAATCATGGAATTAAGTGAAGATAAATTGTTTCCATACTTAAAGATGAACAAGCTATGAAGGAAAACTACAAGAGTTTTGGTGCAGGTACAGCCAACTAACACAAAAATATTGCAATTGTCAAAATGATACGAGTTGTCAAAAATAATATATATGCAACTATCGACCCCCCCCCCCCACAATCATCATCACTACCACAGAGAAAGTCTAAATGCAGATTTACTGAACTTGTCTGTGCAGGTCTCAGATAAATCCTAGTAAACATCAGGGTTCTCAGGGTCGAGTACAAGACTTCTCATCACAGACCAGATAAGGTTCCACTGCTGACATTTCTTGCTTCGTACATTTCCGTTATATAACGGAAACAAGAGTATTTTATTGGACAACTTTCGCTAGTCCCGTTTGTCAGTTGTCTAGTGAATGACCGGTTTCAGCGGTGTGATTATAGACACTTGCACAAGCTTATCACCAGCTCACTCTGAGACAAGCACCCAATTCAGTTCAGTTCAATAGGGCTTAGGGGTCAAGGATTTGGGCATAGTCTGTGTCCCAAATGGCACCCTATTCCTGACATAATGCATTACTTATGTGCCCTGGTAGAAAGCAATGCACTAAATAGGGAGCCATTTGAAACACAGCCACACACACAGTCATGAAAGAACATTGTGGTTCAGCTGATACCACCCCATTCACAGCTTCTCCAGTCAACCCTACTTGTGAGTGAACATGTCTGTAAATACCCGATCACCCTTGAACCACAGACCGAAGTTGTTGCATCTAAAGATGAACTTAAAATGTATTTAAAGCCAAACCTGTGGATAGTTTCATTATAAACCATATGGGAGTTTAAGCACAAAGAGAAGACAATTCATTATGTGATGGGCGTGCAACAAGGAAACTGAGAAATACTTAAAGCCTAGAGATGACCTTCGCAACAGATCCATTTCTACTTGGCCACAAGCTATCCTCTTCCTTGCTCGCCACACCCATCAGACGGTGGACTGTTAGTACGCATGTTAGTCTACGCTGCTGTGAAACTCCACCGAAACAAATCTTTTTACAGACTCGAGACGCATGGCTTGTTTTTCCTGAGCGACTGGTTCATTTTCGTCTTGACCTGCTAGTACTGGCCGCAGCGAGTCCTACCTACAACGGGATTAATACACGCTCCCCTGGCTCAGCGGCTCCAGAGATGTGCGCCGACCGTCGGGCATACGCGCACGGGGAAATAGATCATAAGCGCCGAGAAGAAAAACACGTTTCGAATTGGTATTTGATCGCATGGTGCAAGAACGACGGCAATTCACTCATTATTGAACGTCATTGACCAGGCTTATTTTTTTTTTTTAGAACCAAAACATACACAGCCTCTGCTCAACAAACTCAACCTGGAGAATGAATCGTTCTGGGGGCTGCAGTTTGAGCATTGTGCGAAACGCCCACAGAAGACGTTTAAACAATGCATTACATACCAAGAGTCGTTCACAATGTAGTCCGGTTGCAGCTACAACTAGACCCCCGTTTCAAATGTGTAAAGAACCAATCTTTAGTTGTGGGCCTAGCAATCAACCAGTGTACGTCGTTTAAAGCACAGTTTCACATGTCTCAATCACAAATGACAGGTCCAATAAGCCTCCTACGGTGAACGAGACTCTTGTAGAATCATGACTCGTGTTCTCAGTTCAACGGTAGGGGGGGGGGGGGTCCTGCGTGCGCGGGCCATTACGGACTCAAATTAACAAAAAGGCGCCTAGCGAGACGTTCCTTTGACTGAACGAACGAAAATATCCGAGTCAGTCAAAAGAACATCCCATCACTACTATGCGTAAGATGCAAAGTTAATTTCCTAGCAGATGGTCTCCTCTATCTGATATGTTAGTTTAAAACAGGCTCTCTGGTTGAGATCATATGGTGGTGTTGCGTTCATGGTGTCTTCATGTCTAATAAAAAGCTGGAGCACACCCAGAGAAAATTAATTTGCGTAGAGGTGCTGACTAACGGCGAATAAAATGTAATAGTCGCAGCATATTAAATACACACATACATACATACACATATACATATACACACATACATATAAAACTCAGTAATTTATTGGGTAAACCTACGTTTCAGCATCACTGTGCCTTCTTCAGGGTAATGTCATGAATGTTTGAACCAGGTTGTTGACGAAGACTGCAACCACTGACATTAGTGAGGGGTTGTATCATAATTATGAGGTTAATTAGAATGAATTGAGCGAAACTGTTAAAATAGTAGTTTACAGCATGTTGAATATGTGTCTTCATGTGGTGAAGTTAGTCACCTGGATGACGAGGGGTTTGAGCTGGTTGAGCTCGGGCCCCTCCAGGATGGAGCCGAAGGCCATGACGGCGGCGTCGCGGTAGCGCCAGTCGGGGTGCTTGATGTGCTCCTTGATGAAGGGCAACACGTGAGGCACCACGTCGTCCTCGCAACACGTGGCCAGCAGCATCAGGCACACGCCCGCCGCCTTGCACGGGTTCCAGTCGTCATCGTCGTTGTTCTCGTCCTGAGGAAGAAGCGAGAGGGGTGAACGAGAGGAGACGCATTTACATGAAACGCCATGACATTGAGAAAGGAGGAATAAAAACCAATGTCACATGACAGAGGAACATAGAGGGGGGGGTGTGAAAGGAATCTACTGGACTTGCACATAGGAGAGGTGAGAGGAAAGACAGGCATTTACATAGAGATGACCTGATCGTGTACACAGGGGAAGGAGATCCAGAGGAAAATGGCATACATTTACATGAACAGGTACCTGTAGCATATGAACAAGGACACTGAGTAGCAAAGGATACAAACAAAAGAACAGATACCAACTGTTACAGATACAGTTATCCTGTGTGTGTATCCTGTGTGTCTGTGTTTCTTTTCTCTCCTTCTCCCCTCACAGGTGAAAATCATCACTCCCCAATCAGTCAACAATCAATCATCAATCAGAAGACACACCTCCTCCTATTTCCTGACCTATCACAGTTCCTTCCCCATGGTTTAAAAAACCCCATTTGTTTGTTCTAAAGCTCAGCTCAATCTCTAGCTCAATCTCTCTGTAAATGCCATGTCTGTAGGTCTCTGTGTTTCACTCTCGCTTTGTGTCTTAACCTCTCTTTTGTTTAAAGCACCTCCATAGCACTTTGTCATCACCTGTGAGTATTGTTTTTGGTTATGGTGTTTGTTTGTTTGCTGGTGGGAAAAGGGGAAACCAAGACAAGTCAAGTCGCCCATGGGCATACACTACCCGTAGGTGAACTTTGTTAAATACACTAGGTAGAACTGGGCGGACCACCCACTGTATTTTTGGTTAGTTAGTTAGCTGTTGTTAAAGTAGGCTAGTCTAGCTTAGGGGTGTGTTTTTGTATATTTATTGTTTCTTTCCTTGGGTCCAGCTCAGCCCCTTTTCTTGCTCCCCCCATTACCGTGTGTTTATAAATAAACCTAGAGTTTGACGGTAGATTTCTGTTGTCGTGGTTATTTCGTGCACACTTTTACTTTGTCACAATAATAATTTGCATGACTTATGTTACGGGTCTCATTACCATCCCCCCTAGACTGTCGGGCCAAAAGGGATTCGTAACACCAACACAAAGGACAGACAAACCCAGCTAGACACAAAGGACAGACAAACCCAGCTAGACAAGTCCAGTGCCTCTCATTAAAGCCCCTAATAGATAGACTGCGATGGCATGTACAGAAACACTCACACCTCCCTGCTAGACTTCACATGGTACACTTGGACTAATTATAAAAATGGTTGGTAGCAGGAGCACACAGTCTTCCTGGGGGAGCATCTGTGGTATTAGACACAAAATGTTGGTGTCTGGATGGGTGAGCCCCCCCCTCCCCCTTAATTCTGACTGGTTGCACGTCTATGCAAGTCTTCAATTTTGTGGTAGGGGTCACATGTTCAACATGGTGCATGATTTTCCATCACAGAGCAGACAGGTTTTCCTAGGAGTCAGAATCTTAATTTCATCTAAAGCTGGGGAATTCTGCCAGCTGTGGTGTTTCAATAGAGATTTTAATACCAGTAAATGACACATCCTTATCAATCATCCCTAATGTGTAATGAAGGTGTTAACGAGGTGTAAAATGAATGCCGCGGGGCTCTTCCCCTGCGTACCTGCTTGGTGAGTGTCTGGGTGAGGATGGGCACCAGGTATTGCAAGGCTCCTTTGGCGTAGAACTTGCTGGTGTGCTCCGGGGGCTGGCCCTGCTCCGACGCCTGGGGAGAGAGCGAGTGGTACCAAGCTTAGAGGAATATTAACCTTTTTGCTGTCCATTGTATGCATTTTTCATCTAACAACCCCCTCCAGGTAAGGATGTCAGCCTAATGGCTGAAAGTAGTGTTAATAACAAAATAACAAGGTACATGCAGGTCTCAGGTAGTGGTGATCCATCAGGTGTTCAAGCGAGGTGCAGGATCTCTCATCAGACCAGATAGGTGAGATCACACTCAGCAACATGGCTAACTGGGACCCTTTCTGGTGTTATTTATAAAACATATTTACATTTGTGGGCTGAAGTGATGCCTTGTGTTTAGTTTATAGAGTTGAAACACTTTTGGAAGTGTGTGTGTTGGGGGGGGGGTCCTCACCTCAGTTGCTTCGATGGCCAAGTCCATCTCCTCGTCGCACACGTTCGACCAGAACTCGATTCCTTGTAAGGCAACTTCATCAATGTCACTTTTCATGGCTTCTATTGTGATCTGTTCGGGGTAAGGGAGGGAGAGGACAGCAACCCCAAAAAAAAAAAAGAGAGGGGGGTTCAATTTAAAAGGAGCGTCCTTGATACGGACAACTGGCGTCCGTGCAGGACTCAGATATTGTGATAGGACGTTATACATCAGGCTTTTTCGGCGTGGTGCATGATTTCTCACCACAGACCAGACAAGTGGTCAAGAAGCGACACTACAATATCATTAACTGATAAGGTCCACCAAGACCTTGTTTGGAGTTCTCTGCCTCGGGTACTTCAGAAAGTAGAAGCACATCTAAAGACAACAGAGCAAGACCAAGTTGCTGCATGGGGGTTGCTTACCGCAAACAGTGCTGGGCCCATGTACGTTTCCATGTACTGATAATACAAAGACATTATCTTCACCAAGTTCTGTAAGGCAGCCACTCGTACCTGTGGGAGACAGACATCGCATTCCACCAACATTGGTTAAGAAGATGATTATTGGCTGAAAGCATGGAATAGAATTTGCCAAAAAAAGGTTTTAAATAGAAAAGAGAAACTCACGATACTCACTCTGGTGTCTGGGCACTGTGTGGCCTCGCAGACGACCTGCATTATAAAGTGCCTCTCCGTCTGGAAAAAAGAAACCCATTCACTGTTACGACAGGCACATAAGACAAAGCATTCGAAACCCAGCCTTGTGTGAAGGTCTCAGATATTGTGGTAGGGGTTATCCATCACACGTTCAGCGTGGTGCATGATTTCTCATCATCAGACCAGACCGTCAAAGCATGTGACAATGGAGGAACTTTGGACAGGAGACACAAACACACCTCTTTGTCGAAGTTGGCTTTGGTGAACTCCAGTGAGTTGAGCAGTGCGTTGGTTGCAGCCAGCCTGACGTTGTTGCTGGGCTCCTCCTTCCTCATGCCCTGGATGATGGCTGTCAGGATCTGGTTGGCGTTGTCCTGCAGCTGCTCAGGGTCCTACGGCACAGGGGAGGAGAGAAGACAGTTGTTCGTGGAAGCTACGTCTGCTCTGCAGTGGAACAGGCACATGAAAACACAGACATCAAGTTAGTCTAGGTTCGATTTTGGAATGTTGTCTTTGTGCAAATGAGGACACAATGTCACAAGTTTCATATTACAGTAGTTTGACTTTTAGATTATAACCCCCGTGTCCCTCATGTACGCATGTGTGTGTCAGGAGCACTCACTATATCCTGGCAGATGTATCCGATGGCCTCCAAGGTGGACTCCTTCATGTGCTCGGTGCTGCCAGAGTCCGTCACGTTGGCCACCAGCTGGGGAATGAGCTCGGGCCACTGTGTGACGGGGATCTCCGCGCAGGCTATGCCGGCCACGCACTGGGAGGCCGAGCTGGGCCGGTACGTCTCCGTGCCCAAGGTCTGCAGAACCTGGAGGGGAGTGAATCAACTGGTGCATTTGGCTGGGTGAGACTGAGTGAGGTGGAGGACATTGGTTCTTATAGGAGCCAAGGGCTTAAGAAAAATAAGTAATTTGGCTGGGTAGGTTTAAGGTTAAATTACCGAAGAGTAATCAACTTCAGGATCCTCTTTCCCCAAGGGGATATTTGAATGAAATGATTGTCACTGCGTAACCCACACTGTCACTTAAAACCATAATATAGACTTTAATATACTTCAACCCCAAAAAAGGAGGGGTGGTGGAGAGTCAGCAGACCACAAAATCCTACTAAATCTAGAAAGTATAAATAAATATGCACTAAGAGGTGGAAGAGGAGTTTCTCCTTACAAAGTTCTTGATTTCCCTCCGGGCGTTGGCGTCGATGGCCAGCCATCTCTGCTGGTAACGCGTCTTCACGTCCGGGTCTTTGGAGGTGAGCGAGTTCTTCACCTGCAGCCCTGCGGCCACGCGAGCCACCTGGGTGTTGCCAGGGTTGGCGAGCACCTTGGAGAGCTCCACCAGGAACGTGGGCTGGAGAAAGGGAGAGTGAGTGGGGAGAAATTTTTAAAATCTCGGGGCGGCAGGGTAGCCTAGTGGTTAGATCGTTGGACTAGTAACAGAAAGGTTGCAAGTTCGAATCCCCGAGCTGACAAGGTACAAATCTGTCGTTCTGCCCCTGAACAGGCAGTTAACCCAATGTTCCTAGGCCGTCATTGAAAATAAGAATTTGTTCTTAACTGACTTGCCTAGTAAAATAAAGGTAAAATAACATAAATAAATAAAAATCAGGCCATAAGATGGTAGTGGTTTAGTAAAAACAGAGGTAAGAAAAAAAATTGTCATCACCACAGTCTTTCAGTCCTTGGCATGAGTAAGATTTCACTGCAGTGACACTGAAATGTTCAACAGTTACATTCAGCAACTGATGGATGTAGGACGCTAAGAATCAACAGACATGACGGAGCAGGTTCGTATGCAACAGCAAAACAATTTAGACACTAAATTCCATTCATGCTGCAGTCAGTGGGTGGCAGCAGTGATCTCCACAAAACACTAATGATCCATATGTGGTAGTTTTAAATCAGATCTGTAATGCGTTTGTGTAACCAAAACAACAAACTGCTAAATTCATACAAGTCCTGTTGAGTTGTTTGGGTCTGTTTTACATATACAATGCCTCCGGAAAGTATTCAGACCCTTGACCTTTTCCACATTTTCTTACATTACAGCCTTATTCTAGAATGGATTAAATAAATAAAAATCCTCCGCAATCTACACACAATACCCCCATAACGACAAAGCGGAAAAAAGGTTTAGACATTTTTGCAAATGTCAAGAAATTTACCGAAATACCTAATTTACCTACACACTCAGAACCTTTGCTATGAAAATCAAAATTGATCTCGGGTGTATCCTGTTTCCAGTGGTCATCCTTAAGATGCTTCTACAACTTGATTGGAATCCACCTGTCGTAAACTCAATTGACTGGACATGATTTAGGAAGGCACACACCCGTCTGTATATAAATGGTCACACAGTTGACAGTGCACGTCAGAGCAAAAACCAAGCCCCGCGTGAAAAGGAATTGTTTGTAGGCTCTGAGACAGGATTGTGTCGAGGCACAGATCTGGGGAAGGGTACCTACAACTTTTTGCAGCATTGAAGGTCCCCAAGAACACAGCAGCCTCCATCATTCTTAAATGGAAGATGTTTGGAACCACCAAGACTATTCCTAGAGCTGGCCGCCAGGCCAAACGGAGCAATCGGTGGAGAAGAGCCTTGGTCAGGGAGGTGACCAAGAACCCGACAGTCACTCTGACAGAGCTCCAGAGTAAAGATCCTTCCAGAAGGACAACCATCTCTGCAGCACTCCACCAATCAGGCCTTTATGGTAGAGTGGCCAGACGGAAGCCACTCCACAGTAAAAGGCACATGACAGCCCACTTGGACTCTCAGACCATGAGAAAAGATTCGCTGGTCTGATGAAATCAAGATTAAACTGCTTGGCCTGAATTCCAAGCCTCAGATCTGGAGGAAACCTGGCACCATTCCTACAGTGAATCACGGTGGTGGCAGCATCATGCTGTGGGGATGTTTTCCTGCGGCAGGGACTGGGAAACTAGTTAGGATCGAGGGATAGATGAAGGGAGCAAAGAATAGAGAGATCATTGATGAAGTCCTGAGTGCTCTGGAGCAGGTTCTCAGACTGGGGCGAATGTTCAACTTCCAACAGGACAACGACCCTACGCACACAGCCAAGCAGAAGCAGGAGTAACTTTGGGACAGGTCTCCAAATATCCTAGAGCGGCACAGCCAGAGCCCGAACATCTCTGGAGAGACCTGAAAATAGCTGTGCAGCAATGCTCCCCATCCAACTTGACAGGTCTTGAGGATCTGCAGAGAAGGGGACAAACTACCCAAATACAAGTGTGCCAAGCTTGTAGCGTCATAGCCAAAAAGACACGATGCTGTAATTGCTGCCAAAGGTGCTTCAACAAAGTACTGAGTAAAAGGTCTGAATACTTATGTAAACGTGATCATTTTTATTTATTTATATAAATTAGCAAGAATTTCTAAACCTGTTTTTGCCTTGCCATTATGGGGTAGTGTATGTAGATTGCGACGAGAAAAAAAATTAATCAAATTTAGAATAAAGCTGTAACAGAATGTGGATAAAGTCAAGTGGTTTGAATACTTTCCGAAGGCACTGTATACTCTGCATTGTGACCAATTTTCACTTTAAGATTTCATCTGTGGATACCACCGGTGACCCATATTCCAGATCCCACTAGCGGAGCCTATGAGGCATCAAGTATCTAGACTAACCAGGCTTCCTGGAGATTGAAAAAGTATGTCCAAATATTTAGATGAGAAGAAATCGCTATGTCATTTAGCTGATGGATCAAAAGACAGATTGGGTTTAATCACAACGTGGTCTTCAATGATAATGAAAGACAGGCGGGCACCACAAAAAAACATTTACCCTTACTTCCTCTTCTCTAGCCAGCTAGCTACACCCGCTTGCTTCTACTCCAAAAATGCAATGACCATCTGTCAGTGGGGGAGGAGTGCTCTTGCTCACTACTAAACGCTTATCAGGCAGCTTTCCCGTTAACTATTAGGTACATGAATATCATACTTAATCAAATCCAGCTATAGGATTACAACATGTTAGCCACATGTGTTTATATCAAAGCAGGGTAATCCTGATCTATCACTAGCAGTGTACTCGTTTTCGATGCCGTTTTTTTATTGCTCAAGTGATATTCAACTGAATTAATTTAGAAATCAATTCAACGAGAATTTGTCGTAATTTAGTTTGTGCCAAGTGATAATTCCGAGGTACTGGATGCCTACATGGGTGTAGCTGGTGTGCTAGCTAGGTAACGTGGGTTAATGCTTGGTCTCCATTCATTCGCGAAAGCTGAGGTGTGTGACGTTGTTGCCATAATGTTAAGATGGGGGAAGGAACCGTCCAGTTGAAAACGCCGGCAATTCAATGCCCTGTCTTTATGGCGCCAGACCTGAATATGACAGAAATAAATTATCCGTCTGACTGAAATGTGTAGTTATACAAACCAAATTCTCAATTGCCGCCTGCTCCAGAAACTTCTGTGCCGCCTCCAGTTCATTTCGATCTGAGGGGCGAGGGGGGAAAGTTGAGTTACACTATGTGAATAGCTAGTGCACATGCTGGTTAGCCACAAAATGAAGCAGCAAAGTTGTTAGCATACATCTACAATTCCTTGCTCGCTAGGCTACCACGATTAGCAGTGATCACATTCAATGCTACTGCGGTAATCTATTTGGGAAATTGTGAGTGTTAATTTCATGAGATATTAGTTCGTTAAATGAAACAGCCAATTTATCAAGCCTTACTCGTTAGAAAGGTGACCCATGTCATGCAACATGCTGGCTCCTGGGGATGCGTTGCTCACTAGCGGATAGCTACTCGATGGCAAAGATTGAGTTAGCCATCGAGCTAACCAACTCATATCCAACTTTAGCTAACGTAGTTAGCTGTCCTAGTTAAATCACCACGCACAATGCACAAGTGCATACTTCACTAGCTAGCGTATACGACCTAATAAGGTTTACACGATCGAGTACGGGCCTATTCTATTTTTTTCTCACATCGGCACATGCTAGCTACATTACATAGCTAGTAATCTAGACTGTAAAGTTAACTGGCGTGCAAGGCAGGGCCGACTTAATTACACATGAGTGGCTAGCTAGCCAAGTAAATTGATAGGTAACTAAACGTATCAACCCAGTAAAAACATGACATCAAAATGACAAACTATTTGGATGACAACTTTTTCAACGGATAATACATTTTGACAACTGGCTGCTCTGTCAATGCCGCCCAGATTGAACTATTAACAGCGCAAAAAATTTAGCGAGTTCATAACAGAAAGCCGGATCCGCGGAGTGAATAGGCCGTAACATTAGCAGCCTAGCTAGCAAGGCACTTCACTACTCCCTTTTTCTGATTTAAATTTCACCCGTAATCGTTATCAAATACAGATATGTCAAGTTGCTGGGCCTAAACTCTTCACATAACTGTTAAAGATGAGTATATGGAGCTGTATAATCACCCGGAGAGACAGTTTTTTCGAGGATTGTGATCAGCTCCATTCTGTCCCAACCACTCTTAACAGAAGTCGCTAGCTAGATTGCCGCGCACAACCCCGGATTTTATTTATTCATAGTGTTCAGCCAAATGTAACAGGACCGTGTGGATAAAACAATGAAAGCCGGTGAGAAAAACATACACGCCGGGTATCCTCCAGCCGATTAGTTTACTCTGGATATGCGCTATTTCCAAACGCGGAACCTTAAAACAATTTGTTTAAGCAGCAATGCCGCTTGTCCATTCTGTGGTCGGGAGGGGAAAGACCTTGTTTGACTCTCGCCGCTACTATGGCATTTAAAAAACATTTAACTCCTCCCTCTCTCCTGCGCATGCATGTGCGCGCACCTTGTCTGAAGCTAAATATATTCATTTTTAACCAAAACATTTAAGCTATTAGCCAACTGTTGTATGATTGTTGTCGAAGTTGTAGCTTTGATGTCCTGTACTTAATCAACCATCCAATTATCTGACTTCTCAGTCAATTCTAAACCAAATGGAGTGGACAAAATGGGTAGCTAGCCGAATGGAGTGACATTTGACCATTTCAGTTGGTACGACTCACGTAAGTAAGTAATCCCCCTATACTTATGTACTGCCTATATATTTTTATTTCCAATGAACGTGATGAAATAAGCAATGGCAGAGTACAACCAGGACACCGAACTTGGAGGACCACCCGCATAACAATAATAATCATAATATTTGGACAAAGTTCAAATAAATCGTCCCTTATCCTGCCATTCAGGTCCATAGGGGGCACTATTGATTTGGTCAGTGATAGTCTTGGTTGATCCGTCACAGCTGCCCTCCAGGGCATCATTTCAGAAACCGCCAGCAGCTAAATTGAAAGTGGCCTATGAGTGAGCTTCTATGTAGGCAAAATTACTTAATGTCAAATCTGAGAAATCAGCAGAGGCCACACGGTGTAAAAAACACCCCACTGTCTTTATTTAGTTAGTCATTTTACAGTAGTCACTCAAAAGTAGCTGCCTTGAGTTTCTTTTTGTCTCTTTTCACATTGTTCTACTTTTCTTTCTCATTTTGATCAACACAATGGAAGAAACAATGAACAAATAAACAAGAGCAAATAAATGGATAAAATGCCCCTTATCAAAGAAAGCAGGAATTTTGGCAAGAGGTGATGATGACAATGTTGACCCAGTGTGTCTCTGGTGCAATACAGTTTGGTAGAGACAAGACTGTACAATCTAGGGGTCAAATCTGAGTCAACTTGGCTAGGCTGGGAGTGAAAAAGATGACAGATTTGAGTCTGGAATAATTTCCTTATCGGACAACCGGATCAATTCCCATGAACCGCAACCCATTTATTTTCTCTCTGAAAGTGGTTGTCAGTTTAACTTTTGATATGCTTCCGCATGCTAGATTGTGCGCTGATGAACATACTGGATGACGAGGAGTAGTAACGACCCCACATTACTGATGGAAGTAAACATTTTTGGAAAACTGACCCATTCAGTCTATGAAAAGTTAAATATTGATTTGGATGAGTGTGTATGGCACAAGGCAATTTTCCACCATATATTGGACATTTGCTTTGCTGTAAGCCTCAGCCCACCACAATTACAGTTGCTACTTGGTAAGCTCAGCTCTGTAAGCAGCATAGCTTAGTGGCAAACAATGACTCATCTATGATCTAAAGTAAGACTCAACCTGAGCTAACATTGAAACACGCTGGACTACCCAGCTAAATGGTAACTAGCATGGACAGCTAATCAGTTCTACTTTTGAATCACGTACTTTTTTTAAGGTTCATGATTTGGCTGTGTTTTAATTTGACCTGTTTTAATAGATACACTTTCAGGGTAATAAAGCACACTATATCTCAGTGTTCCCTCCTAAATTGTCTTCTGATCAATCAGTTAGTGCAATCCTGGTACCAATGCTTTGTACGCAAGTCAATAAATTCACACAGGAACACTGGAAGCGATTTAGAATACACTGGGTAAAGATGAAATCGCTGTCCAAGCTGGGCATGTGCCCTTTCAAACCAACCTTTTAGGGAAAGGGAGATACCTAATAAATTGTACAACTGAATGCATTGGGACAACTACCATTTGTCTAGTGGCTCTAGAGTTACTTGGCAGGCCTCGAGCCCTACATGTTATACCCAAAGGAAGTTGATTTGAGTTCTAATAATGGTATTGGGAATTTAAACGATGAGGATGGAATCACAAAGTCAAAACAGGATAGTTGAAAGGATACAGAAACAAGTGATTTAGATGAGAATTACAGATTGAGGTTTAAGACCGTCCACCAACCCACCTAGAGTTGGTTGGGTTTAGTTCCAGATAGCACACAGCAGCAAGATCCACTGTGGCACTGAAGCACAAATACAGATCAACATGGCTCAGGAAGTGGACAACTGCTATTGAAGGAGGAGACAGACAAGGGAAACACTTGACCCAACCTGGCATGGTTGAGTCCAGCATTGCATGACAAAGTGATGTCCAGTCCAATACTGAAAGAACTGGCCCGTTGAGTCCAATAGCTACTGTCTTAACTGGTCCAATGCAGTCCCATTCAGCTGAATGACGTTTACTCATGTCAAATACTGCTCATGTTAATTCAATACAGCTCAACCAAATAAAATACAGCTTGGGCTCTGGTCTGAACAACCTCCTGTACATGCTTGTTTCAACCAATAACATCCATTATTAATAATGATAGGGTGAGCACAAAAAGGAACAACTGACTGTTGATGTTGGCCTCTGAACTGGATTGAGAGTTGATTGGTTAAAAAAGTTGAGCCTGAATAAAATACTGCACTGGATTTGTGATTAGAGTCCAAAACCAGCATGCCCAGGGGTACCCTAATGGAGAAACGATTTGGGGAATTGCTACAACTGATTCAATCAAACCCTCATCCTACAAGACCTTTAAGATAATGACACTGCGTGGCAGGTTGGATGGGCTGGGATGTTCCTGGCTTTGGAAGATAAGCAGCATGTGGACACTTAAATGAAAACCCAATTCTGGGAAAATCTTCAAAGTCCCTCACATCTGAGGCAGAAGTCCAACCAGGGTCAGCCTTAGTTTTAAACCCCCCTGCCACGTGGCGCAGCGAGCGCAGTGCAACGGACGGTCTCTGTTATCGACACAGTTTTCCCAAGTCATACTCAAAACGTGTCAGTCATTCACTGGGAGTTCGTGCGGTCGTGATCCAGACTGAACCGGTCTGCAAATATACAAGATAATGTTACATCAGCCAGGCATTGTGAAGCAGTGAAGAAAGGGGCCGTGGCAAATTCCAGGTCTGGTATGAAACAGTACGGTAACAGTACGGTAAGCATGGTTCATTGCAGTCGGACACAGCAAGGTCCAGCTCTCTGCATAATGTACGCACGCAGCACAGACGGTGGGCAGCACAAGCTGCAAAAGGGCCATGGCAGCAGAGAGACAGAGTGTGATGGGAAGGGCTGTCCAGGGTACAGAGTAGGACAATCAGATTGACAAGGATGGACAGACCCCATAAGAATGGCACGTTGGGTAGGAAAAGAGAGGAAAATAAGGGGTTGGGGTCGGGGCTAGGAGTTATGGGCTCTAGTGGCTCTCCGACCATTGAACAGGATATATAGGGCCTTGAATGTCCTTAACCCCCAGAAAGATTGAGGGCAGCAGAGAGCTTAGCGGTGAAGGAGACGTACACGGGTCCTGTTTCCGTCTCTTTCTCGCGCCAACTGTCACATTAACACCGTTTACATCTCTCACACATACTTACAAAGACACACACACTAACATGAGCCCAGCATCCGTCTGAACATTAAACGGCTTCCGATGGGGCGCAGCCTCTGGCATTGGGTACATTCTTCGTAGTCTGACGCCACGAAAGAGGACATTGATTAGTTCGTCAGGAGTTTTTGATTATGGAGTGCAAATGATGCTAGTTCAAGACAGTGGCGCAGTGCAGTGCCTTTACACGTCAGCTGGATAATGGTTGGTGTGAGGGTAGAAGGAGAGAGGGAAGGGGCGGATTGGGTCATTTACAGTAAACTACATTTATATACACACACCCATTGTACAGATATTGAATATGTACATGCTAAAACATTTTCAATGATGTCCGTTCACAAACGAGTCGATCCAGAAATGTAGGCAAAGGTCTATGGTTCTCTCATTCTCTAATCCCACTTTTCTCTTTCGTGGCTCCCACTCCATGTCCTTTTCCCTCGGTGGCTGGCTCACTGCCCACATCGCAGGGTCCTTCTCGTTCTCTCATCTCTCTGTAGTGTGGTGGGGGTTGATGTGTGTGTGTGTGTGGGGGGGGGTCGCAGGCCCTTAGCTGTTCTTGAGCAGCACTCTATCATCGGGGCAAGGGAAGGAGAGGAGCTGACAGGCATCAGGAGTGAGCAAGGTGCAGGAGCGCAAGTCAGCGCTCTGCAGGGAGGCACAGCGGCGCAACAGGGGCAGGCACTGCTCCGTCACCTTCACACAGCCTGCGGACAGGAGAAAACAACAGGAGGTTAACTACCAAACTGTCAACCTACATAACCACAATGACTGCAACACTTCAATCAGTAAACGTGGTTTGAATATTTCAACCAGGAGCCAGGTTGATATCGTTGAGAAATAAGACAACAAGTATCTCTGTATGTTGCTACTTTAGCATGATTAAACATCTCAGAGGGAAGAAAGGGTCAATATCTGGAGCAGATCCCTGGTCAGTAGTCTGAACCTGCAATATTCAAATATACGAACAAACAAAAAACAGGGTACCTACCTTGGTGTATTTGGGGCTAGTGAGTCTACTGTGTAGTCTTTACCTGCCAGGTTGAGGTGGGTGAGGCTATCTTTCAGTGGAGACATGGGGGAGGTCAGTGTGTGGATGGTCTGGTCCGTGATGTTGCCACACTGACTCAGGTCCAGCTTGGTCAAGTGGGGCAGGTAGCGCACCAACAGGCGGGACGTGACATCTGTCAAGTCCAGCCCGGCCAATCGCAGCTCTGTTACGTTCTGGAACCGCCCCCCTCTGCTCTCGCCATGAGCTTTTCGACCAAGAACAAAGCAAAACATGTTACAGGACTTTTAGGATTCACAGTCTGTGTGTTTATCAATGTAATGCACTATGACAGATATTCCCAAATTGGGGTTGGACAAATAAAAATGTGATTCACATACAAAAAATGAGCAAAATATTGACACGTTTTTTTGAGAGACAAGCTTACATTTTTTTACTAAACCATTTTCACTTGTCTGACTGCTTGCATGATGAGTTTCTCACACGACTGGCCTATCTGGGTGACATTTTTCCCACCTGGATGATCTGAAGCTAAGATTACAGGGACTCTCCGCAACTACATTCAATGTGCTATGATTAAGAAGTTGGAGCTCTTCTCGGTCTGCATTAACAAGGACAACGCACAGGTCTTTCAATCATTGTATGATTTGTGTGCAAATTAACTCAAGCTTACGGAAAATGTAAAATGTGATATAGCGAAGCACCTGAGTGAGCTGGGTGCGCAATTACATTCCCCAAACAGATGACACAAACTGGATTAGTTATCCCTTTCATGCCTTGCCTCCAGTCCACTTACCAATATCTGAACTAGAGAGCCTCACCGAAATTGCAACAAGCAGTTTTGTGAATTGCAGATTATCCTGCCTTGGCAAATCACACTGTTAAGACACTGATGCCCTTGCAACCACTTACCTATGTGAGAGTGGATTCTCGGCCCTCACTAGCATGAAAACTAAATACAGGCAGACTGTGTGGAAAATGATTTAAGACTGAGACTCTCCAATACAACCCAACATTGCAGAGTGATGTGCATCCTTTCAAGCACACACCCCTCTCATTAACCTGTGGTGAGTTATTCACAATTTTTGATGAACAAATATGGTTTTATATGTAAGATGGTTAAATAAAAGAGCAAAATTATTAGTTATTATTATTTGTGCCCTGGTCCTATAAGAGCTCTTTGTCACTTACCACAAGCTGGTTTGTGGCAGAAACTCACACTCATTCTTATGTTTAATAAATGTATCGTGTAGGGTGTGTGGCAGGCTTACAATGATGGCAACAAACAAACAAAAAACATTTGAGAGTGCGCCGACCCTGGTGCTGGAGGGGGTAAGCAACTGGAGGTTGAATGTTTGAAAGAGTACGGGACTATAAAAAGTGTGGGAACTACTGCACTATGAAAAGGGAGTGGTTCTTCACTTGCAACAATATTCACTGAAAACAAGCATGACAGTAGTGAAATTAAACAGTACATTTTATAGACGATTGGATAGACGATGTCACAAATGCCAATGAACACAGCACAGCATCTTCCCTTCCATAGTGTAGTGCAGGTTACTTCTTCTTCTATGAGGTTTAACAGCAGTTGGCATCCAATTTGTTGCACTACCGCCACCTACTAGATTGGAGTACAACTCCCTTATACTTTACTTGAAAAAGAAAAATGTACTAAATAAATACCCTACCATCTAACACTATACTCACTCATTTCAAAATTATACAAAATAAAATGAACACCCCCCTACTCCATTAATTAAATGTATTCATTCCTACCTCATGACATCCCCCTGAAAGGATGGGACATCACAACTTAACATATCCTGTAACTCTTCGGTTGTCAAGTCTCACACACCCAAATACCTCTCTGCAGCTGCCACAACAACCTTTTCTGAGACTTCCGATCCATCCCTGTAGTACAATTAATAACCATTGATATAAATGCTAAAAAATCCAATCTTACTGAAACTTGTTTCACTTTTTGGCCTCTCCCTCTGTACTGGTATATCTCTACTACTCTCACCACTCCTCTCCCTTAACCCATCTTCCTCTACTTTCTTCACTGCCTCAGCATATGACAACTTCTGCTCTACTCTAACCCTAGAAATCTCAACCTGCCTCTCTCGCACGGGACATTTCTGATCCTCAGCCCCATGGGCACCCCTATAATTAACACATGCCACTACTACACATTCCTTGGTCTCATGCCCTTCTGCACATTTCTCACACCTTGGACCCTCCCTCCTACACACTGCTAGCACACGGCCACAAACCTGACACCTGTAACATCTCAATGTATTCGGCACAAACACTCGTACAGAATAACTTATACAGTGGGGCAAAAAAGTATTTAGTCAGCCACCAATTGTGCAAGTTCTCCCACTTAAAAAGATGAGGCCTGTAATTTTCATCATAGGTACACTTCAACTATGACAGACAAAATGAGAGCAACTGCCCCAAAACATCACTGCTCTAGAGGAGATATGCATGGAGGAATGGGCCAAAATAAAGTTGTTTAACTTGGGTCACACGTTTCAGGTAGGATTCCACAAGCTCCCCACAATAAGTTGGGTGAATTTTGGCCCATTCCTCCTGACAGAGCTGGTTTAACTGAGTCAGGTTTGTAGGCCTCTTTGCTCACACACGCCTTTTCAGTTCTGCCCACACATTTTCTATAGAATTGAGGTCAGGGCTTTGTGATGGCCACTCCAATACCTTGACTTTGTTGTCCTGAATACATTTTGCCACCTTGGGAAGTATGCTTGGGGTCATTGTCCATTTGGAAAACCCATTTGCAACCAAGCTTTAACTTCCTGGCTGTCTTCAGATGTTGCTTCAATATATCCACATCATTTCCCTTCCTCATGATGCCATCTATTTTGTGAAGTGCACGAGTCCCTCCTGCAGCAAAGCACCCCCACAACATGATGCTGCCACCCCCATGCTTCATGGTTGGGATGGTGTTCTTCGGCTTACAAGCCTCCCAGTTTTTCCTCCAAACATAACGATGGACATTATGGCTAAACAGTTCTATTTTTGTTTCATCAGACCAGAGGACATTTCTCAAAAAGTACAATCTTTGTCCCCATGTGCAGTTGCAAACCGTAGTCTGGCTTTTTTATGGCGGTTTTGGAGCAGCGGCTTCTTCCTTGCTGAGCGGCCTTTCAGGTTATGTAGATATAAGACTTGTTTTACTGTGGATATAGATACTTTTGTAGCGGTTTTCTCCAGCATCTTCACAGGGTCCTTTGCTGTTGTTCTGAGATTGATTTGCACTTCTCGCACCAAAGTATGTTCATCTCTCGGAGAGAGAACGCGTCTCCTTCCTGAGCAGTAAGACGGCTGCATGGTCCCATGGTGTTTATAGTTGTGTACTATTGTTTGTACAGATGAACATGGTACCTTCAGGCATTTGCAAATTGTTCCCAAGGATGAACCAGACTTGTGGAGGTCTACACTTTTTTTTCTGAGGCCTTGGCTGATTTCTTTTGATTTTCCCATGATGTCAGGCAAAGAGGCACTGGGTTTGAAGGTAGGCTTTGAAATACATCCACAGGTACACCTCCAATTTCCTCAAATTATGCCAATTAGCCTATCAGAAGCTTCTAAAGCCATGACATCCTTTTCTGGAGTTTTCCAAGCTGTTTAAAAAAGGCACAGTCAACTTAGTGTTACAGTGAAATAATCTGTTAACAATTGTTGGAAAAATTACTTGTGTCATGCACAAAGTAGATGTCCTAACCGCCTTGCCAAAACTATAGGTTTGTCAACAATACATTTGTGGAGTGGTTGAAAATCGAGTTTTAATGACTCAAACCTAAGTGTATGTAAACTTCTGATTTCAACTGTATATCTACTGCTACCCCAGCTATCACTCCTTCACTGGTGCCCTTTTCATGAGAACGAAACAATTCACTTTACTTGCCCCCATTCGTTTTACTTTGAGCGCATTCTTCCTCTGCCCAACAGAAACAAACAATTATCACGAGACCACTTTACACTCAGAGTCCACATTACCCAACACTTTTTCCACCAACCATGAAACCACAAATGGATCAGCCAAAATTCAAGAGTCCCCTTTTTCCATAAACTACACGCCTACTGTCAGACTCTTCTTTATCCTGATCCTTGGTGCATACCCCAGTTTTCGATAACTTTACCTCACCTACCACCTCCGATACTTCACCCTCATTCACTTCCATTTCATCTCGTCTTCAGCTCCCTCTGCTTATATTTTCTACTATTCTTTGACAAACCATCTCCCTTTTTTCCACAATTTTTTTATCAGACTCAAGCTCACCCTCCTCTTCCCTCACTCTCTTAGACCTCTTCTCCCTCTCATTTTCCCTCCATTCCTTCTCCGTTTTGCAAGTACACGCCTCCTTATGATAATACTGCCGCTCCATCCCTGACACCCATCTTGTACTTGCTTTCTCAAGGGACTCCATTTCTCCTTCCAGAATTGTGCACGTCCCCAATAACGTGCCTATAACAACGAAGCTGGGTCTCCCAACATTCCAATACAATTCACACCAGTCCGCTTCCTCGGAAATCTCCCACTACTAATGCCCTTGTCTGTATTCACCAGTAAACAAGTAGTTTGATTGGAGGAACTGGTAAAAATGAAATTAAACAAAATCACATCAAACTGGATTTCAAAAAAATATTTGGGAAGCCAGGGCTTTGTTAACACAGACCAATTCTCTGCATTTGCAACTGTATTTCATTTGCACCTATATAGTATTTGTCTCGTATTGCAGGTTATGGATGGCTAATCAATCATGTGAGTGACTTGTCACTAACCTGTCCGAGTGTCAGCAGGGGGCGCCAGGAGCTCCCTCAGGTGTGAGTCCTTCATGTCTTCTACCCGGCTGAGGTCGAGCAGACGCAGGCAGGGACAAGCAGCCTGACACAGGGCCGACACAGAGGACCAGGGACAGCCCGACACATTCAGCTCCAGTAGACCTGGGAGAGAAAGAGGCCAGGAGTTAGCGTAATCCCTAAAGCAGACTAGCAATACAGCAATGAGGTGATGACAGCCAAATTACAATAGGACATGATCAGGCTATTGATGGAAAAAAAGATGTGGTAGGGAGGCAAAGGTGTTGAATGAACACAAGATACCTTGTAGACGGTTGATAAGCCACATGAGCTGCTTCTTCGAGATGTTGGTATAGCCCAGGTTAAGGGAGACTGGTTGCCTGCGGATTATACCACTCAGCATAGGAGGGGTGATAGAGCGCTGCCGGCTGAGGTCAATCTGATTCCACAATCTCTTATCACAGCACCTGAGAGAGCAAGACAGAAAATAAAAGACTGGGATGAGAACAAAAGAAAGTCTGGTCTACTGTACACCACAGAATTTGAGTCACTGCAGTCAATGAATATCCTTTCAGGGATGGTTTTCTATTGTTCTCAACATCAAAGATGCATTTCTCAGTAGTCCAAACAAGTTTGTGTTGCACTACCCCCTTCCAGCCCAACTGGATGCTGACCACATCTGAACCTTTGGTCTAGACTTACCACCGGCTCCATGTCCGACAGACCCGCATGCAGACACACAGCTCCCTCTGGCTGAGGTGCTGGAAGACGTGGAGCCAGACGTCGCGGGGCATCACGTGGGAGGAGCCACTGTCCAGGGGCAGGCAGTGGGGCTCGGGGCAGGCGGGTGGTGGCCGCACCAAGTGCCGCTCCATCTGAACAGGCCGGGGAGGCGAGGGCACAGCAGGGGGGCTGCGTTTCATCATCTGCGAACGTGGAGCCATCCGGGATGGCTGTGACCGGGGTGAGGCGGCGAGGGCTGACATGCCCCCTGAGGAGTTGCTGCCTGGGCTCAGCAGCCCCCCCCCTCCCCCATTGGATGTGGAAGTGGCAGTAGAAGCGGAAGAGTTGCTACTGTTCCTCGATGTTGGTTGGGACCCTGTTTGCTTGTTGCTACGGATCTTGCTGCCCTTGCCAGTTCCATGTCGGTGGTTGGCCACCGAGCCTCCGCTGCTGTTGTTGGCGTTCTCCTTCTCCTGAGTCTCCCGGTCCCTCACCCCCGCCCGTGTGCGTCCATTGCGCGTCTCAGAGCCGTTGCTGCGCTTACCGGAGAATCCCTCGGAACCTGGCGAGGGGCCGTGGCCGGAGGAAGGTGGAGGCTGGGTGGAGGAGAGAGGGGAGGGAGGAGGCAATGGGGTAGACTTCCGACTCCTCTCCCCACTCTCCTCGTCATTCCCGTCCGTTGTGAGCCCCTTGCGGCCCCTTGGAGGTCCCTCCCCTCTACGCCGAGGCTTGTCTCCCACAACCTGCTCCTCCACCGCCTCCTCCTCCTCCTTAACACTTCCCTCTCCCTCAGAGTCCTCACTGGCACTGAAGCCCAGCTCCGCCAGCCTCCTGTCCCTCTCCCTGTCCCGTTCCCGGTTGCGCTCCCTTGCACTGTTGCTATAAGTGACGAGTACGGGGGAGGACGGTTCAGAGCCGCGCCGGCCATCTGAACCGGAAGGCGAGTCAGAGTCGGACTCAGAGTCAGACTCAGAACTAGATGAACTCGATGAGCTGGACTCGCGGACGCGCTCAAGGAGCTGGCACATGCGCTTGAAGCGCTCCAATTTCTCACGGTGGTGCGAGCGCTGGTCCTGGCTGGCCGTAGAGGTGGGGGACTGCGTGGAGTTGGAACCCCCTCCGGAACCCTGGCCGCCTCCGGTGGAGGAGTTGGGCCCATTGGACTCTGCAGTCTCTGACACGTTAGGCTTCTGTTTCTGTCATGGGAGGGATAACGTTAGTGAAGAGAGTGACAGAGGAGCATGAACCCTAACCTTTACCATTGAGAAATATAACTTGAACTCGACTAAGAGCTGGATTCAGTCCATATCCCAGAAGATTCGCGTTATACCTCAATTGAAATTCAAGGGCAGTGTTGGCGCATTCGCAAGACTGCATTCAACGGTGTAAACACTGCAGATGTCGGCTCAATCGGGAATTACCTTTAAAAAAAATGTACGGGAAACTTCAGCGATACAGATTGAATCCAGTTCGTAGTTACCATATGCTTTATGACAGAGCTTAACATTTTGTTCACATGAAATTACCTTTTTCAAGCGTTTTTCATGCGCCCCTTTCATCTGAGGTAAAAGGTCAGACAGAGAAGAGTTGGCAAGCTGCGTTCATACAATTGGTCACAACTTGTAGGCCTCTTAGCAACTATACACTGAGCATACAAAACATTAAGGACACCTGCACTTTCCATGACAGACTGACCAGATGAAAGCCATGATCCCTTTTTGATGTCACTTGTTAAATCCAATTCAAAAATCAGTGTAGATGAATGGGAGGAGACAGGTTAAAGATGATTTTTAAGCCTTTAGACAATTGAGACATGGATTGTGCATGTGTGCCAGTCAGAGGGTGAATGGGCACGACAAAAGATTTAAGTGCCTTTGAACGGGGTATGGTACTAGGTGCCAGGCACACCAGTTTGTGTCAAGAACTGCAAAGCTGCTTTCACAGTAGTGTTAATACACAGTTTCCCGTGTGTATCAAGAATGGTCCACCACCCAAAAGACACCCAGCCAACTTGACACAACTGTGGGAAGCATTGGGGTCAACATGTGCCAGCATCCCTATGGAACGCTTTCTGCCCCTTTTAGAGTCCATGCCTGACGAATTGAGGCTGTTCTGAGGGCAAAAGGGGAGGGATGCAACACATTATTAGGAAGGTGTTCCTAATGTTTGGTATACTCGGTGTGCATGCTAAATGTCTGCAAACTGCAACACACCAAGATCGTCCTACCTTCTTTTTGGGGCCGCTGTCCTGGGGAAGCTCCTTCTCCTTCTTCCTCTTGTGACCGTCCTGCCGCCCCCCATCATCTAAAGAGGGGGGTTTCTTTTTGGTGGGCGGAGGATCGTCGGTCAGCTTCCATCGGCCCACCTCCCCGTTGTCCATCCGCCTCTTCCCTGAGCCATCACCCCCGTCCTGATGTGTGGAGAAAGGGGAAGAGGATTGAAGAATATGTACAGTACATTCGGAATGTATTCAGATCCCTTCCCCTTTGTTCCGTTAGTCTTATTCTAAAATTGATTCAATAATGGGAGAACCTTCCAGAAGGACAAACATCTCTGCGGCACTCCAACAATCGGGCCTTTATTGTACAGTGGCCAGACAGAAGCCACTCCTCAGTATAATAAATTAACATGACAGCCCCTTGGAGTTTGCCAAAAGGCACCTGAAGGACTCTCAGACCATGAGAAAGAAAGATTCCCTGGTCTGATGAAACCAATATTGAACTTTGGCCTGAATGCCAAGCGTCACGTCTGGAGGAAACCTGGCACCATCCCTACGGTGAAACATGGTGGCAGCATCATGATGTGGGATGTTTTTCAGCAGCGGGGACTGGGAGACTAGTCAGGATAAAGGGAAAGATGAACAGAGAAAAGTAGAGATATCCTTGATGAAAACCTGCTCCAGAGCTCTCAGGACCTCAGACTGGGGCAAAGGTTCACCTTCCAACGGGACAACGACCCTCGGCGCACAGCCAAGACAACGCAGGAGTCGCTTCAGGACAAGTCTTTGAATGTACTTGAGTGGCCCAGCCAGAGCCCGGACTTGAAACCGATCGAACAGCTCCCTATCAAACTGACAGAGCTTGAGAGGATCTGCAGAGAAGAATGGGAGAAACTCCCCAAATACAGGTGTGCCAAGCTTGTTGCCTCATACCCAAGAAGACGAGGCTTTAATCGCTGCCAAAGGTGTTTCAACAAAGTACGGAGTAAAAGGTCTGATATTTCCGTTTATTTTATTAAAAGATTTCTAAAAACCTGCTTTTGCTTTGTCATTACGAGATAATGTGTGTAGACTGAGGGTGGGGTGCGGGGGTGAGGACACACTTTTTAATCAATTTTAAAATGAGGCTGTGACATAACGAAATGTGGAAAAAGTCAAGGTGTCTGAATACTTTCCGAATGCACTGTATATGTAATAGCCTACTACAGTATATGAAATGGGGATCGGGTCAATGAAACAAAACGATATTCCAATTTAAGGGCTTATTTAGACAAATACATTTTCTATAAAAGGACTAACGTGTTCCATTCCAAATCAATCCTCCTACCTTATCAACCATTATTGATTAATCCATACATCATAGATGTCCTTTGTCAACCTCTCTGTTTTAGTTTTATTAGCAGAGCCTGACAGACTAGTGTTCCCAGTCACAGTTCTCACCTTACTGGTCTTGCCTTCCTTATGGCATTTTGGACACTCCCAACAATTCGGGATCTCATCGTTTATGATGCCTTCTGCTTTACCCATCTGTAGGTTGGAGAAAATAAAACAGTGAAATCACAAAATCATTCAATCAATAAATGTATGTAACCAATACTAGATAGAGCAGACATTTGACTTAAGACCGTAAGAATGGAAGAGAGACACACCCACTCTCTCTCTCTCACACACACACACTTCTCCAGCTATGACAGCCGGCCATACACAAAGGGTCTGGCCCCACCTTGAGGCAGCTGGGGTGGATGATCTCGTTGCAGATGGTACACTCCATCAGAGAGAGGCTAAACTTCTCTTCTTCTGTGTCTACCGTGTCCTCCTTCCCCGCCTCCCCACATGAGAAGCACACCGCTGTGTGGGGCAACACAGGCTACAAGGAAGAAAATAGCATGTTATATAACCATGTTAAACAATAGATTTATTCAATATAAATCAAATATTGTATGTGGATCCATTCAGGATAGAGGGCTCAGAGGTGGAGCTGTAACTATGTATTCATTCACTATGGATGGTACATTTATTATGCATCTAAATTGAAGCGCAGGAACAAATAAAACAAAATTGGACACCTGCTGCTCTTAGGAGGACCTAGCTAATTGAGAGTGTGTGGATGAAAGCAAATGCATTAATATAGAGATATTGCCATCCACTTAATAAAAAAAATAAAAATAAAAATAAAAAAAGGGGTAAAGGGAGGAGTGCTTTTTCAGAAGCACAGGGACAGAGCACTCTATTTATTAGGTTTATTTTCTTTGACACATTACCTCAGTTGTCCTGCTCAACATTTTCATTAACCTGCCCAAGTGGAATTTTAACTATCGAAAAAATAAACTGTACTGAGGTGAAAATTACTCACTTATCAAGCCAAACAAGTTTGAGGTGAACAGAATCTAGCCAAGATCCATTGACCAACGATTAGAAACTAAATGAGATTTAAGAACTAAATCTGCACAGATTCTGTGGATTTAGTATCCCTGTATACATCCAACCTAATTTCCTTCCTTCACCACAAGATCAGAAAATAAAACTGATCAAAGCAAATCGCTGCCCACCCAAAAAAATAACACCCAAGTAACAATGCGCTCAGTTACCAAGGAAACACATCACATTTCCCACGTCTAAGCAACCAGCCATCTATGCCATTTCAGGCATTCGCAAACCAATCGATAAAAATCACACCCTAAATCACTAAAGGCGTTCGAACAAGCTTATCCACTTTCATGCAGGGGATGACTACTCTATTTTGATGACATTTGCTCTCTGAAACAGCTTTGCTAAACCAGAGGCCGATTTTCAGAATGTAAACAGCAAAAAACAGTAGACATATTGTATGTCATACAGTGCCTTCAGAAAGTATTCATTCCCCTAGACTTATTGCACATTTTGTTGTTACAGCCTGAATTCAAAATTGATTTGTGATCTGTCACCCAACTACACCATAATGAAATATTGAAAGCATGTTTTTACATTTTTTTTTACTAATTTATTGAACATTTTATACAGAACTCTACATAATTTATTATTCGCACCAGAGTCAATAGAAGCACATTCGGCGGAAATTACAACTTTGAGTCGTCTTGGGTATGTCTGTATCAGCTTTGCACATCTGGATTTGGGGATTTTCTTACATTCTTCCTTGCAGATTTTCTGAAGCTCTGTTAAATTAGATACATATCGGTGGTTAACAGCAATCTTCAAGTCTTTCCACTGTTAGTCAAATGGGATCCAAGTCTGGGCTTTGGCTGGACCACTCAGACTTTCACATTCTTGTTCTGAAGCCATTCCAGCGTTGCCCTGGCTGTATTCTTGGGGTCATTGTCCCATTGGAACGTTAATCTTCGCCCCAGTCTCAGGTCATTTGCACATACCATGGGCTGCCACCACCATGCTTCACGGTAGGGATGGTGTTAGACAGGTGATGAGTGGTGCCTGGTTTTCTCCAAACATAACGCTTTGCATTCAGGCCAAAGAGTAAAATGTTTGTCTCATCAGACCACAGAATCTCTTGCGCTCTTATGATCTCAAAGCCTTTTTACAAACTCCAGGTGTGTCGTAATTTGCCTATTTCTCATCTGGCCACTCGCCCATAAAGCCCAGATTGGTGAAGTGCTGCAGAAACTTGATTTTTTTTCCTTCATTTGATTTATTTAGCCAGGATAGTCCACTCAGTAACAATTGCCACTGTTTTCCAGGGAGTCCTGGGTTCCATAGAATCAATAAACAAATATATACAGTTAGGTTTGCACATTTTGGGAAATATTCAGGTGGGAATTAACAGGAATATATGCAAATTAATACCATTTAAATGTAGATGTTTTTTGCATTGGTTATATTTACCATATGGAGACAAAAACCTTTTACCTTATAAGACAATTGCAAATTATTAAATCCTTCCAATAGAAATAAAATAAAATAATTTAATTACGAATTGGAACTTTAATTAAACGAGTTGACTCATCACATGGGATGATTTCACTGAACAAAAAAAAGGGAATATTGAATGATCCCCAATGATCCATCGCATCTCCCAAAAATGTTTTCAACATACATCTGTAAAATGATAGTTTCTAGACTAAAGCTTTGGTTGTCTTCCTCTCGGGCTTCCATTTTTTCTCCCTGGACCTCCTCAATGTCCACCTCTTGAACATCAGAGGCCTAATCTTCACTGTCACTTTCCAACCTTGTTGAGGATGGCTCGTTGTCAGGCTCAAAAAGCCTCAAACTTTCCCAGATGGCCACCAATTGTTCCACCCTTGCATTGGTCAGCCTGTTACATGCTTTGGTGTGTGTGTGTTCCCAAACAAGGACCATTTGCGCTCTGAGGCAGCTGATGTTGGTGGGATTTGGAGGATGATGGAGGCAATAGGGGAAGGAGCCTCAGATCCACAAAGTCCCTTCCACTAGGTGGCTGATGAGATGTTTGCATCTCCATCCCAAAGACCTTGCTTGGAAGTGTACTTCGCCAGACTTCCAAGAACCTTGCCCCCATCTAGGCCAAGGTGACGAGACACCATAGGCCCTGTTGATCTCTGTAACAGACAGGATGCTCTTGCCAGCATACTTGGGGTCCAACTTGAACGCTGCGGCGTGTATGAGCCTAAGGCAGAAGTCCTCACTCTTTTTGATGCATTTTAGAACTGCAGTTTCCTTTGCTTGGAGCAACAGTGAAGTGGGCAGGACAGTACGAATTTCTCCTCTTACATCTGCAAGCTGAGTCTGAACATCAGACAGGGTGGCATTGTCTCCCTCAACGCGTGCAAAGGCTACTGCTACTGGTTTCAGGCTGCTTACCACTCTCTCCCAAAATACATCATCCAGGAGGATCCTCTTGATGAGGCTGTCCATATCGGCAGACTGTGATATGGCAATTTCTTGGAGAGTGTCAAAAATGATGACAACACCATCCCAACGGGTATTGCAGGGCAGCTTCAATGTGGTGCTCTTATTCTTCTCACTTTGCTTGGTGAGGTAGATTGCTGCTATAAATTGAGGACCTTGATCACATACCTAATAATTTCCTTGGCTCTTTTGTAGAATGTATCCATTGTTTTCAGTGCCATGATGTCCTTGAGGGGAAGATTTAATGCATGAGCAGCACAACCGATGGGTGTGATGTGAGGGTAGGACCCCTCACTTTAGACCAAGCAGCCTTCATGTTCACAGCATTGTCTGTTACCAGTGCAAATATCTTCTGTGGATGAAGGTCATTGATGACGGCCTTCAGCTCATCTACAATGTAGAGACCGGTGTGTCTGTTGTCCCTTGTGTCTGTGCTCTTGTAGAATACTAGTTGAGGGGTAGAGAGGATGTAGTTAATTATTCCTCGCCCACGAACATTCGACCAACCATCAGAGATGATTGCAATACAGTCTGCTTTCTCTAGGATTTGCTTGACCTCCACTTGATCTCTGTATCTCAGAGTTCAACATGTTGGCGCGGTGTATGATGGGCGAAGAACATTCAGAAATCTATTCCAATACACATTGCCCGTGAGCAGAGGTGAACCAGTTGCATACACAGCTCGAGCAAGACATTAATCAGAATTTTTCTGACTACGTTCCTCCATTGAGTCAAAAAACCTAATTCCAGGAGGACCATGAGCTGTTGCTATCGATAAGGTGTCTGATTCATCATGTTCACATCAAATAGAAGTAGAGGGACTTTTGTCAGATGTTGCGTGTTGTGAGCGCTGAATGAACTTTATGCACTTGGCCAGATGATTCTGCATCTTTGTTGCATTCTTCACATATGATTTGGCACAGTATTTGCAAAATGTACACAGCTTTTCCTTCTACATTAGTTGCAGTGAAATGTCTCCACACATCGGATCGTGCCTGTGGCAGTGCCCGTGGCATTGTCCTGTAAAGATTTCTAAAAACGAAGTAAAATAAATAAATATAAATAAACTCAGCAAAAAAAGAAACGTCCTCTCACTGTCAACTTATTTTCAGCAAACTTAACGTGTAAATATTTGTATGAACTTAAGGTTCAACAACAGACACACTGAACAAGTTCCACAGACATGTGACTAACAGAAATTGAATAATGTGTCCCTGAACAAGGGGGGGGGGTCAAAATCAAAAGTAACAGTCAGTATCTGGTGTGGCCACCAGCTGCATTAAGTACTGCAGTGAATCTCCTCCTCATGGACTCCACCAGATTTGCCCGTACTTGCTGCGAGATGTTATCCCACTCTTCCACCAAGGCACCTGCAAGTTTCCTGACATTTCTGGGGGGGAATGGCCCTAGCACTCACCCTCCAATCCAACAGGTCCCAGACCTGTTAAATGGGATTGAGATCCGGGCTCGTCGCTGGCCATGGCAGAACACTGACATTCCTGTCTTGCAGGAAATCACGCATAGAATGAGCAATATGGCAGGTGGCATTGTCATGCTGGAGGGTCATGTCAGGATGAGCCTGCAGGAAGGGTACCACAAGGGAGGACGTCTTCCCTGTAACACACAGCATTGAGATTGCCTGCAATGACAACAAGCTCAGTCCGATGATGCTGTGACACACCGCCCCAGACCATGACGGACCCGCCACCTCCAAATTGATCCCTCTCCAGGGTACAGGCCTCTGTGGAGCGCTCATTCCTTCGACGATAAATGCAAATCCACCTATCACCCCCGGTGAAACAAAACTGCAATTTGTCAGTGAAGAGCACTTTTTGCCATTCCTGTCTGGTCCAGCGCGGTGGGTTTGTGCCCATCAGCGACGTTGTTGCCGGTGATGTCTGGTGAGGACCTGCCTTACAACAGGCCCACAAGCCCTCAGTCCAGCCGCTCTCAGCCTATTGCGAACAGTCGGAGCACTGGAGGGATTGTGCGTTCCTAATGTAACTCGGGCAGTTGTTATTGCCATCCTGTACCTGTCCCGCAGGTGTGATGTTCGGATGTACCGATCCTGTGCAGGTGTCGTCACACGTGGTCTGCCACTGCGAGGATGATCAGCTGTCTGTCCTGTCTTCCTGTAGCGCAGTCTTAGGCGTCTCACAGTACAGACATTGCAATATTGCCCTGGCTACATTTGCAGTCCTCATGCCTCCTTGCAGCATGTTTAAGGCATGCTCACACAGATGAGCAGGGACCCTGGGCATTTTTCTTTTGGTGTTATTCAGAGTCAGTAGAAAGGCCTCTTCAGTGTCCTAAGTTTTCATAATGGTGACCTTAAATTGCAGGGATTAACTTCCCATGGAAAATTTCCAGAAATTTCTCAATAAAGTTTCCAACCCTATATACAGCATACCCACTGGCATACATACAAAAGCACATATAAGACAGCTTTCCTTCTGGCAGGTTCTCCCATCTCAGCCAAGGAACTTCATAGTTCTGTCAGAGTAGTTATTGGTTTCTTGGCCACCTCCCTGACCAAGGTCCTTCTTGCTCAGTTTGGTCAGACGGCCACCTCCAGGCAGAGTCTGGGTAGTTCCATATTTTTTTCGAGACCAATGTGCTCTTGGAAACTTTCAACACTCTAGAAATTGTTTTATACCCTCCCTAAGATATATGCCTCATCACAATTCTATCTACAGACATTTCCTTAGACTTCATGGTATAGTTTCTGCTCTGACATGCACTGTCAACTGTGGGACCTTATATAGACAGGTGTTTTTCTTTCTAAATCATGTCCAAACAATTTCAAATTGGCCACAGGTGGAGTCCAATAAAGTTGTATTAACATAAAGGATGATCAAAGGAAATTGGATGCACCGGAGCTCAATTTGTTGTGTCAAATGGGTGTGCATATTTATACAAATCAAGGAGTATGAATATTTTTCTGAAGGCACTGTAACTGTCGTCAATGGGTTGTCAATCGATTGTGTATCATAAACAACAGGAGTTTATATTCTAGTCTAAACGGTGGTTTCTGTTTAGACGGGATCTCAATAAGTGTGAGGGATATGCCAAAAGCTTTTAAAGCTCGTCCTTTCACGTTTGGGAAAAGACGCGGGTCACAACATGTTAGCAGTGTATGTGGAAACTCCCCTCTTCACGTTTATTGTTTGGCAGGGTTGAAGGTTTGTGTAACAGGAAAAACAACCTAAACTTCAGACTTGCGTGGATGAATTACAATATTTGATACAGAGGTTAATTAAGCTACAGGTTAGGTAATGTGCTCTACATACCAGATGCCAATCAAATCTCATTACACATTGAAAACGACAAAAGTATACAGTGCATTCGGAAAGTATTCAGACCCCTCGACTTGTTCCACATTTTGTTACGTTAAAGCCCTATTCTAAAATGTATTAAATTGTCCCCCCTCCACAATCTATATAGAATACCCCATATTGATAAAGCAAATAGAGGTTTAGAATTTTTTGCAAATGTATAAAAAATAAAAAACATTTACATGCATTCAGACCCTTTACTCAGTACTTGGTTGAAGCACCTTTGGCAGCGATTACAGCATCGAGTCTTCTTGGGTATGACGCTACAAGCTTGGCACACCTGTATTTGGGGAGTTTCTCCCATTCTTCTCTGCAGATCCTCTCAAGCTCTGTCAAGTTGGATGGGTAGTGTCGTTGCACAGCTATTTTCAGGTCTCTCCAGAGATGTTCAAGCGGGTTCTAGTCCGGGTCACACGGGGACATTCAGAGACTTGTCCCAAAGCCACACATGCATTGTCTTGGCTGTGTGCTTAGGCTCGTTATCCTGTTGGAAGGTGAACCTTTGCCCCAGTCTGAGGTCCTGAGAACTCTGGAGCAGGTTTCCATTAAGGACCTCTGTACTTTACTCTGTTCATCTTTCCTGACTAATCTCCCAGTCCCTGCTGCTGAAAAACATCCCCACAGCATGATGCTGCCACCACCATGCCTCACCGTAGGGATCTTGCCAGGTTTCTTCCAGACATGACGCTTGGTATTCAGGCCAAAGAGTTCAATCTTGGTTTCATCAGACCAGAGAATCTTGTTTCTCATGGTCATTAGGCAAACTTCAAGAGGGCTGTCATTTGCCCTTTACTGAGGAGTGGCATCCGTCTGGCCACTCTACCAAAAAGGCCTGATTGGTGGAGTGCTGCAAAGATTGTTGTCCTTCTGGAAGGTTCTCCCATCGCCGCATAGGAACTCTGGTGCTCTGTCAGAGTAAATATCAGGTCCTCGATCACCTCCCTGACCAAGGCCCTTCTCCCTCGATTGTTCAGTTTGGCCATGATTCCATACCTCTTCCATTTCAGAATGATGGAGGCCACTGTGTTCTTGGGGACCTTTAACGCGGCAGAAATGTTTTGTTACCCTTCCCCAGATCTGTGCCTCGACACAGTACTGTCTCTGAGCTTTATGGACAATTCCTTCGACTTCATGACTTGGTTTTTGCTCTGACATGCACTGTCAACTGTGGGACCTTATATAAAACAGGTGTGTGCCTTTCCAAATCATGTCCAATTAATTTAATTTACGACATGTGGACTCCAATCAAGTTATAGAAACATCTCAAGGATGATCAATGGAAACAGGATGCACTTGAACTCAATTTCGTCTCATAGCAATGGGTCTGAATACCTAAGTATGTTATCTGTTTTTTAATTAATACATTTGCAAACATTTCTAAAAACCTGTTATCGCTTTGTCATTATGGGGAACTTTTTTTTCTTTAATCCAATTTAAAATAAGGCTGTAACGTAACAAAATGTGGAAAAGGTAAAGGGTCTGAATACTTTCCGAATACACTGCATGTCCTGTGCATGTTTCAAAAGTTATTGTCAGATGTTACATCCCATCTAGAAAATGGCATCAGTTGTACAACTGATACATTTCCTAATACCTTCACTTGTGGATGGAATAGAGCAGTGGTACATTTCCTAGTGAGAGTAGAATAATATTGGTAACGAGGCAAGAATGAGCAGTACGTGTTAGGGCTGGGAATTGCCAGGGACATCACAATGCGATGTTTGGTGCCGATACGATATGTATCTCAATTCCATATGTATTGCAATTTGATACTGTGATTTTATTGCGATTCAATGTTCAAATATATTGCTCACCATATGTCTACTGCAGAGGGACAAGAGAGAGCATAAGCTGCTGAAAACAAATAGGCTGCCTATTTAAAAAGAAGATGGAGAACAAGCTATGAAGGAAAAATATTGGAGTTTTGGTGCAGGTACAGCCAACTAGCAGAAAAAGAAAAAAAATGATACCACCTCAAAAATAATATCCTAATATGTAACTGTATTGATTTCTCCCCCCCCATCACTAGCGTGTGTTCTAACTTACCGCTGTGCACTGTCGGAGCAGACAGGACTGCTTCATCCTTCCGGGCCCGCCAAACTTTTTCATGTCCTTGCAGAAGTGGCACTCGCCGCACTCTGTCCGCATGCAGGCCTGACAGCGTCGGCACCGCGTCCGCCGCCGCCGTGCCCCTCCCAGAGCCTTACTGCCTGACATCCCCTCTGCAGTCAACTGGGGAGAGGAGAGATGCACAGGTCAATACAAATATAAACTACATATACTAGATGCCAGCAGCCAGACCTCCCCTCTGGAGAGAAAAAAAAGATACAGGTAAACAAATGTCTACAGTGCATTCGGAAAGTATTCAGACCCCCGTTTTGTTACATTACAGCCTTATTCGAGAAAAAAAAACATGTTTTATCTACATAAAAAACAGATACCATATTTACACAAGTATTCAGCCCCTTTGCTATGAGACTCAAAATTGAGCTCAGGTGCATCCTGTTCCATTGATCATCCTCGAGACATTTCTACAACTTGAATGGAGTCCATCTGTGGTAAATTCAATTGATTGGCCATGATTTGGAAAGGCACACCAGTCTCTCTATAAAGGTCCCACAGTTGACAGTGCATGTCAGAGCAGAAACCAAGCCATGGGGTCAAATAAATGATCCGTAAAGCTCCAAGACAGGATTGTGTCGAGGCACAGATCTGGGGAAGGGTACCTACAAATTTCTGCAGCATTGAAGGTCCCCAAGAACACAGCAGCCTCCATCATTCTTAAATGGAAGAAGTATGTAACCACCAAGACTCTTCCTAGAGCTGGCCACCAGGCCAAACTGAGCAATCGGGGGAGAAGGGCCTTGGTCAGGGAGGTGACCAAGAACCCGATGGTCACTCTGACAGAGCTCCAGAGTTCCGCTGTGGAGATGGGAGAACCTTCCAGAAGGACAACCATCTCTGCAGCACTCCACCAATCAAGCCTTTATGGTTGAGAGGCCAGGCGGATGCTACTCCTCAGTAATAGGCGCATGACAGCCCTCTTGGAGTTTGCCAAAAGGCATCTAAAGACTGACCATGAGAAACTAGATTGAAATCTTTGGCCTGAATGCCAAGTGTCACTTCTGGAGGAAATCTGGCACCATCCTTACGGCGAAGCATGGTGGCAGCATCATCCTGTGGAGATGTTTTTCAGCGGCAGGAAGAGTAGTCAGGAACAAGGGAAAGATGAATCGAGCAAAGTATAGAGATCCTTAATGAAAACCTCCTCCAGAGTGCTCAGGACCTTAGACTGGGGTGAATGTTCACCTTCCAACAGGACAACGACCCCAAGCACACAGCCAAGACAACGCAGGAGTGGCTTCGGGACAAGTCTTTGAATGTATTTGAGTGGCCCAGCCACAACCAAGACTTGAACCAGATGGAATATTTCTGGAGAGACTTGAAAATAGCAGTGCAGTGACGCTCCCCAACCAACTTGGCAGGAGATTGAGAGGATCTACAGAGAAGAATGGGAGAAACTCCCAAAATACAGGTGTGCCAAGCTTGTTGTGTCATACCCAAGAAGACTCAAGGCTGTAATCGCTGCGAAAGGAGCTTCAACAAAGTACTGTAAAATGTAATACTTCAGTTTATTTTGAATAGATTTGCTAACATTTCTAAAACTTGTTTTTGCTTTGTCTTTAGGGGTATTGTGTGTAGATTGATGAGGGGGAAAAAAACGATTTAATCAATTTTAGAGTACGGCTGTAATGTAACAAAGTGAATTCTTTCCACAGTACATAACAGATAGGCTGTAACTGTATATGCAGTGTACAAGACTATACCATATGAACATACTGTCTGACAACCCCTCTGCAGTCAACAGAGGTCAACACAAACTTCACATACACAACAGTCAACTGGAAAAGGGGAGACAGGTTAACACCCGGACATCCACTCTGCAGTAACTGAAGAAAATGATCCTGGTTAGCACAAATATGCACTGCAGATATCCCAATCGGAATATCCCCTCATGTCATATGGGAGGGAGGACAAACAGTTCAGGAACATACACAAACTAGGGTGTGCGCCAAAGAGAGCAGGATAGATAAAGAGAAGGAAAGAGGAGAAAGGACAAGAGCTTATTCAGTGAACATACTGAATACGCATGCCAGTGCATTCATAGACCCATGTAAGAGACCAAGAGAAAGACTGACAGTGCAGACACTAGTGGGCAACAGGAGGCCAGTCTGCTCTCTCGACGACGACTCAGACAGACAGGCTATAGCGTATGCTCTATGCTCCTTACCCTCATGTTATCAAATACAACAGGGCACATACTGTAGGGAGTGTATGAAATCTCCGCATTCCATGGCCTCTAATAAAATAGGCTTGGTTTACTCTTAGCCCAAACCCATGTGACAGGCCCCAAGCTAGTTGCTTAACTTGGAACACAAAGCCTCGGCAACTTAACAGATATTGTTTCTTGTAACAACAAATCCCGCCTCGCCCCTTCACTCTAGGAACTATCACAGGTAATCCTAAATTTCCTCAAAACAGCCAGAATCAAAGAGCCCATTGCAAAGGCACTGAGGCCCTGGGTCTTCTCTTCTGTAAAGAAGAATGTGGTTCCTGCCCAGAACGAGAGACTGGTCAGGAAGATCATTATTGCATCATACGTGACTGAGGATGTTGAGGGGTTTTGGGAGGTTCAAATTGCATTGCGTGGGCAACTAAACAGATATATTTTAGGCTGAGGGAATAGGCTTTGAAATGTCTAATGGTCCCATGATTCATCATTAGATCTTGGACATTTGTTTACACTCTCTGACATTTTGAGTAACTGCGTTTCAAATTAAGTGCTCACTGATGGCACAATCGTTGTCTCTGTGGACCTTCAGCCAGTGGATGAACTGCATTAGGATCCATTTCTTCTGTTTTCAGAACCTTTAAAAAGAGGCCAAGTTTAATGTTGGTGCCACAATCTCTGGATGGTACTTTAAGGCATAGTACTTATTTAAAAACCTATAAGAAACAACTGTACAGGCCTATCTACTGCACAATTACACGAGGGTTAGGCATATTTTGCCTGTTAACAGGTAATATACAACAACAACTGATTACCTTCAGATAGAATTCAAAAGGCTTTTTTGGACTTCAGTGGATACTTCAAAAATAATTTTACCTACGGGGGCATTGTGACGTGCAGTGTCTGGATTTGAAGGACCAGCTATTCAAAGCGTGTATGTCCTCTGCTTGCAGACTGGAATATGTTCCGGGATTCATCCGATGTCATTGAGGAGTTTAAATGACTATCCCCCGTAGTACTCACACCTGTAGCCATGAAACATCAACACCATCACCCCAGACAACCTGGACCCACTTCAATTTGCATACCGCCCCAACAGATCCACAGATGACACAATCGCTATAGCAATCCACACTGCCCTCTCCCACCTGGACAAGAGGAACACCTATGTGAGAATGCTGTTCATTGATTACAGCTCAGCGTTCAACACCATAGTGCCCACCAAGCTCATCTTTAAGCTAAGGACCCTGGGACTGAACACCTCCCTCTGCAACTGAATCCTGTAATTCCTGACGGGCCAACCCCAGGTGGTGAGGGTAGGCAACACCATGTCTGCCACATTGACCAGCAACACGGGGGCCCCTCAGGGGTGCATGCTTACTCCCCTTCTGTACTCCCTGTTTACCCACAACTGTGTGGCCGCACGACTTCAACGCCAAAGTATGCTGACAACACTGCTGTCTGTGATCAGGCCTACCACCGCTGGTAATGAGAAAGCTTATAGGGAGGAGGACCGAGACCTGTCAGTGTGGTGCCTGGACAACAACCTCTCCCTCAAAGTCAGCAAGATAAAAGAGCTGATTGTGGACTACAGGAAACGGAGGGCCAAGCATGCCCCCATTCACATCAACAGGGCTGTAGAGGAACGGTTTGAGAGTTAAGTTTCTTGGTTTCCACATCACTAAGGATCTATCATTGTCGACTACACGAACAGTCACAAAGAGGGAACGACAATGACTCGTCCCCTCAGGAGGCTGAAAAGATGGGCCCTCAGATGGAGTGGGCGCTAAGCTCCTCAAAACTTTCTACAGCTGCACCATTTAGATCATCTTGACTGGCTGAATCACCGCTTGGTATAGCAACTGCAAAGCGCTACAGAAGGTGGTGCATCCGGCCGAGTACATGACTGGGGCAAAGCTTCCTGCCATCCAGGACCTCTATACCAGGCATTGTCAGAGGAAGACCTTACAAATTCTCAAAGCCTCCAGCCACCCGATTCATTGACTGTTCTCTCTGCTACCGCACAGCAAGTGGTACCGATTCACCAAGTCTGGAACCAACAGGACCCTGAACAGCTTCTACCACAAGCCATAAGGCTGCTAAATAGTGGTCCTTCTGTAGCTCAGTTGGTAGAGCATGGCGCTTGTAACGCCAGGGTAGTGGGTTCGATTCCCGGGACCACCCATACGTAGAATGTATGCACACATGACTGTAAGTCGCTTTGGATAAAAGCGTCTGCTAAATGGCATATATTATTATTATTATTATTATATTATTATATTATTATTATAAATAGTTGGCCAAATAGCTACCCGGACTATCTGCATTGACCCTTTTTACACCATTTTCTTTTATTACTTATCACATATCCGTCTGCTACTGTTTATATCTATCATGTTGCCTAGTCACTCTATCCCTAGTTTTATGAACACATACCTCAATTACTTACTGGTACCCAGTGTATACAGCCCAGTTATTGTTACTCATCGGGTATCTATTATTACTTTTCTATTATTTCTCTATTTTCGTTGTCTCTACATTGCCACTGTTAGTCTACACCTGTTGTTTACGAAGCATGTGACGAATAAAAATATATTTGATATCATGTCAGATGTGTAGTAGGGTTGGGCCATATTTGAAAAGACTTCTTCTACAATATGCTACTCCAAATATTGCGACATTCAAAAATAAATAGTTTTGCGCTGTTAATGGCTAAATCATAAGAAATGTGTGTGCTTATTTACAATATTAGTTGCATTCTCATTAAATAATCTTAGTTAATTCATTTGGACTTAATTTACAACATGTTGACACAGCCTAACTGATAAAACTGCACAGTTTTGATTTGTAAAGATCAAACGAGTATTGTCTTGCACTTCCCGATATATCAATGTCAAATATCACAATATTCAATTTAAATCATATATCAGCCAAACCCTAATTTGTCAGCTATACTTTGCATGAATCAATGTAGATAAACAGATACGTGTGGAATATAATGAGACATTAATGCAATGACACCTTGCTGGCTTGAGGGGGTGAAAAGCATAGATGATGATAATATAGGATGTTATAAATTAGAGTTATAAATTAGAGCCAAACATGGACAAAGTGTATGGTCTCTCCCCATTTCACACAAAGAGGGGCTAAGGAAGGAGAGAGGGTAAGGAAGGACAGAGGCATGATACTGCAGAATTTGAACTGAGATAGATGTTAGTACCAGCCAGGCACTCGTGAAATCAAAACAGTAATTTCAATGTGTGCCTCCCCAGAGGAACCTTTGCCAATCAAGCCAAGGCATACAATGGGTGTGTTATAAAGCAGGAAACTTACATCCAGTGACATGTTTTATATGAAATAATTCAGTAAATACTGGGGGTTTGATTCATTAGATGGAAACAAATCATTCAACCAAGTATCGGGGTTGCTTGCTGCTGTGGCAAGCAAGCTTGTTAGCCTGCTTGCTAACAATCACAACAAGCATTTACTTAGCACACAAATCATGTATCGATAAAACATGCTTGAAATGTTCATAGCAATGGTGTTTGTTGGGAGGGACTACTGTAATAATACATGGCTGCACGTATTATGGCCTGTAGCGCAAGATTGAGTCTGATGACTAACGTTAGCTAGCTAGCTACAATATAGATGCGCAGCCAATAATTTAGCAGCTAACGTTAGCTAGCTAACTAGTGTGGCTGCTCTACTGGCTACTGTACGTAGTTAGTTCACTACATGTTTTGTAGGGAACATGCTGTACATGAATAACACTGAAAAAAATGTTTGTTATATAAATTAATAAAATGATCAATTAATTACACAAAGTCCTCCGTCATCTCACCTCCATTCGCTTCCCTGCACTATAATCTTCCTCTTTCATATTGCTCAGCATCTTGCAAAAACAATGTAGTAGATACCTGATCACATTGAAGATGTGAGTTTGGTGGTAAACTGTTATAATTACTAACCTCTTGGTATCGAGTCGCATACTCCTTGGTCGCGCATTAGAAATAATATTATTAGCCAACCGTTAGCTAGCTAGCGTTGATATTAGCTGTTAGGGGATTGCTTCCTTGTTTCTTTCTCCTGCAGCCTTTCTTGCTGATTCTGGGTCCCGTGTGGCACGTTCACATGCGTTCCATGTTGTTACAGTGGTGATTGTAGCTTGAAAGATAGCTAGATGTTTCCTTCTTACCAGTGTTCTTTCTACTCTAGAGTAGGCAGAGATGTAAAGGGTTCCCGAATGGGTATGTAACAATACATTTCAAGACGCAACACAAGCGTTTTTTGTGCCGTTCACTCCTTTCGTTGACCCCTATCCCTGTTTCTTGGTCTCTCAAACGTCTTCCAACGTGTTCTTGAGGTCTTCAAAACATGCAAAATGGCACATGATTTCGAGACAAAGCGTATTTAAAAAGAACGCATCTTATTTCGCAGTTTAAATGTCTGCTGCGGTTTTACCTATAAATTCCAGTCAAAATGAAAGAGACAATCTGAATAGACGGGTAAACGTGGCTATTGTTCTAGTTTTCTATTGTGTTATTCTTGTTTTGTGGGTTTTTTATTAGCTCGTCAGCTACCTTGCTACCGATTTGAAGACACGATTAATCGTCCGTATGCTCTTGGTAAGATTTGAGGCCATCGTTTTCCATTTTTGTCTAGAAAAAAAAATCATAAATAAATAAATAAATATAGTAAATAAAATATGGGAAGGAAAAATATTGCCGCGCCTCCCCTTCAAGGCGTCAGAAGCTAAGCATATGGAATTGTGGGATTTGTAGTATAAAGAGTGTAGAACCAACCAAGCTAAAACTGTTCCACTGAAAAGGCTGCAAAGAAAGCCTTGTTGGACATTCAAATAATCAGTTAACATCTATGTATTCTGTGATGGATGGAGGATTGTGGAGAGCCGTGGGCATGTACTTTCTGTGTCTACAATATCCACAAACAAAAGTATGTGATGAAACTACATTTTAAAAAAAGTGAAGAGACAGAAGGGTAGATTACCCCAGGGTTTCCCAAATTCGGTCCTGTCCTAACACTACATCATGCTTTGATTATTTGAATCAGCTTATGTAATGCTAGGGTAAAAACCAGAATGTTCACCCAGGGGGGGACCCAGGACAGAGTTTGGGAAACCCTGGGTTACCCAATACCAGGTTGATGTTCCTTGGACAAATAGGTATGATGCCCTTAGGACGACATATAGGTATGGGATAATGTCATCCACCACCTGGCTCTCTGTCAACCTGTCTATATGATATATCCTGTCTATAGCAATTGAGCCTGGAGACGACATTAGGTATGGGACAACATAGAACATATAGGTATGATGTTTATGGGACAACATAAGATATGTGTTTCTGAATGAGTTTCCTAAACTTGAAAAAGCTTTCTAAAGTAAGACTTATTGTGGCTTTTCTCTCTCGCTCTAGTCAAGGGGCTTTATTAGCATGGGAAATATGTTTACATTGCCATAGCAAGTGAAATGGATAAACAAAGTAAATACACTCACACAAGTTCCAAAAGAATAAAGACATTTCAAATGTACTACAGTGTTGTAGCGATGTGCAAATTGTTAAAGTACCAAAGGGAAAATAAATCAATATGGGTTGAATTTACAATGGTGTTTGTTCTTCACTGATTGCTCTTGTCTTATGGCAACAGGTCACACAACTTGCTGCTGTGATTGCACACTGATATTTCACCCAATAGATATGGGAGTTTATTAAAATTGGATTTGTTTTTGAATTCTTTGAGTTTGTGTAATCTGAGGGAAATATGTGTCTCTAATATTGTCATACATTTGGCAGGAGGTTAGAAAGTGCAACTCAGTTTCCACCTCATTTTGTGGGAAGTGTGCACATAGCCGGTCTTCTCTTGAGAGCCAGGTCTGCCTACGGCGACCTTTCTCAATAGTAATGCTCACGGAGTCAAATCAAATGTTATCTGTCAAATGCGCCAAATACAACATGTGTACCCTTTCCCGTGAAATGTTTACTTTCAAGCCCCTATCCAACAATGCAGTTCAAGAAAGAGTTTTAAAAAATTGGAGTCCGTACATTAAGATATCCTTTATTTTGGGTCAGTCACAGTGGTCAGGTATTGTCACTGTACTCTCTGTTTATGGCCAAATTTCATGTCCGAATTTCATGTTCCTTTTGATGGCATTGAAGGCCCTTCTTGCCTTGTCTCTCAGATCATTCACAGCTTTGTGGAAGTTACCTGTGACGCTGATGTTTAGGCCAAGGTATGTATCGTTTTGTGTGTGCTCTCGTGTGGTTGTTTGTTTAGTGTGTTCCAATTTTTCCAGAAGTGGTTAGATTCTATGGATTCTTAAATTGCATTGAGCTGATTTTCTGAAGTGCTGTTCCTTCTGTTTGCGTAGTGTATTTCTGTATTGTTTTAGTTATTCACCATAGTGAAGGCGTAGACCTAGGTTGTCCGTGTCTCTATGTTTTTGGTTGGACAGGTTTCTCAATTTCTTTCTTAGATTTTTGCATTCATTTGTCATTTTTGTTCATTTTATTTGGTTGTCGGTTTTGAAATTTTTAGATTTGATAGGCCAGCTGAAAGGTCAAATATACTGTTTAGGCTTTCTACTGCCAAGTTTACACCTTCACTATTACAGTGAAATGTTTTGTCCAAGAAGTTGTCTAAATGGGATTGAATGTGTGGTTGCCTAATAGTTTTTTGTTAGGTTTCTACACTACTTTCCTTCTAGTTTTCTTAATATTGCACAGTTCCTTTGGCTCATGATTGAGTATCGCGCTCTGTTCCGGTAGACTGTGATTTTGCTGTGATCTGATAGAGGTATTAGTCAGCTGACTGAACACCCTGAGAGATTCTGGGTTGAGGTCAATGATCAAGTAATCTCCAGTACTACTGCCAAAGGATGAGCTGTAGGTGTACCTACCATAAGAGTCTCCTCGAAGCCTAACATTGACTATGTTCAGACCCAGCGTACGACAGAGCTGCCGGAGTTATGATCCATTTTTGTTGGTTGTTTTGTCATAGTTGTGTCTAGAGGGGGCATATTTGGGAGGGAATACTGTCACCTCCAGGTAGGTGTTTGTCCCCCTGTGTGCTGAGTGTCAGGTCTTTGTCCAGTTCTGGCATTTAGGTCGCCACAGACTAGAACATGTCCCTGGGTCTGGAAATGGCTGATCACAAAAATCCCAGAACAATACAGGGGGACCTAGTGAATGACCTGCAGAGAGCTGGGACCAAAGTAACAAAGCAAATAAGTAAGTAACAAATCAAATCCTGCAGTGCCAGACGTGTCCCCCTGCTTAAGCCAGTACATGTCCAGGCCCGTCTGAAGTTTGCTAGAGAGCATTTGGATAATCCAGAAGAAGATTGGGAGAATGTCATATGGTCAGATGAAACCAAAATATTACTTTTTGGTAAAAACTCAACTTGTCGTGTTTGGAGGACAAAGAATGCAGAGTTGCATCTAAAGAACACCATACCTACTGTGAAGCATGGGGGTGGAAACATAATGCTTTGGGGCTGTTTTTCTGCAAAGGGACCAGGACGACTAATCCGTATAAAGGAAAGAATGAATGGGGCCATGTATCGTGAGATTTTGAGTGAAAACCTCCTTCCATCAGCAAGGGCATGAAACGTGGCTGGGTCTTTCAGCATGACAATGATCCCAAACACACCGCCCGGGCAACGAAGGAGTGGCTTCGTAAGAAGCATTTCAATGTCCTGGAGTGGCCCAGCCAGTCTCCAGATCTCAACCCCATAGAAAATCTTTGGAGGGAGTTGAAAGTCCGTGTTGCCCAGCAACAGCCCCAAAACATAGAGGAGAGGAGATCTGCATGGAGGAATGGGCCAAAATACCAGCAACAGAGTGTGAAAACCTTGTGAAGACTTATAGAAAACATTTGACCTCTGTCATTGCCAACAAAGGGTATATAACAAATTGAGAAACTTTTGTTATTGACCAAATACTTATTTTCCACCATAATGTGCAAATAAATTCATTGAAAATCCTACAATGTGATTTTCTGGATTTTTTTTTTCATTTTGTCTGTCATAGTTGAAGTGTACCTATGATGAAAATTACAGGCCTCTCATCTTTTTAAGTGGGGGAACTTGCACAATTGGTGGCTGACTAAATACTTTTTTGCCCCACTGTAGGTCTATAACAATTTGGGTCTAGAGTGTCACCCTCTTTGAAGAGGGGGACGACCGCGGCACCTTTCCAATCTTTAGGGATCTCGGATGATACAAAAGAGAGGTTGAACAGACTGGTAATAGGGGTTGCAATAATGGCGGCGGAAAGTTTTAGAAAAAGAGAGGGTCCAGATTGTCTAGCCCAGCTGATTTGTACAGGTCCAGATTTTGCAGCGCTGTAAGAAAATTTGCTATCTGGATTTGGGTGATGGAGAAGCTGGGGAGGCTTGGGCGAGTAGCTGCGGGGGGTGCGGCGCTGTTGGCCGGGGTTGGGGTAGCCAGGAGGAAAGCATGGCCAGCCGTAGAGAAATGCTTATTGAAATTCTCGATTATCGTGGCTTTATCAGTGGTGACAGTGTTACCTAGCTTCAGAGCAGTGGGCAGCTGGGAGGAGGTGCTCTTATTCTCCATGGACTTTACAGTGTCCCAAAACTTTTTGGAGTTAGAGCTACAGGATGCAAATTTATGTTTGAAAAAGATAGTCAGTCAGGAAAGCAAAGGCTATGTGTATTGGTTCCCGACTTCCCTGAAAAGTTGCATATTGCGGGGATTATTCGATGCTAGTGCAGTCCGCCACAGGAAGTTTTTGTGCTGGTCGAGGGCAGTCAAGTCTGGAGTGAACCAAGGGCTATATCTGTTCTTAGTTCTACATTTTTTGAAAGGGGCATGCTTATTTAAGATGGTGAGGAAATTCCTTTTAAAGAACGAACAGGCATCCTCAACTGACGGGTGAGGTCAATATCCTTCCGGGATACCCGGGCCAGGTCGACTTAACAATATTTTCGGCTCAATTACTCAGATAAAAAAATTAAAAACTAATATCAACGTAGACATCATGCAAGACTACAAATCCCTGCATGCTACTGCACATCATCTCTAGCTGACACCGTTGGTAAAAGGTATTGTGTCAACTTAAAACTTGCACAAGACAGTTCACAAAATTGTCGACTTAAAGAAATGTAACCAATTTATTCATTATTAAATGTAGCTAACATCAGATAGTTAATCCAGAGATTCTTACTTTTGCTTTGATTTGGCAGTCTCGTCCAGATCATCATGGCATTTGTAGTTCTTTATGATAGTCTCATTATCAACTAATTAGCATTCCATTTTTTGGCAGGTAAATACAGGTGAATATATTGATAAGTCTCCTTGTCCTAGAGTGAATTACAGTTATCAAAATGTCACTCCAGGGTAAGCCTACACAAAACACAGCCCTTGTTTTAAGTGTTTCTAAATCCCCTATGTGGAAAATGAATGATGGAAAAGTTATTGGAACGATTTTCTTGTTTCACCGCTAGGTTTTATGGGTATTATGACTCATACTGTGGTACTCTACTGAGATAGAAAAAAAATATTTCTCATTTAATTATTAATAACTTATTTTCTAAGCATATTGGTCTTGTCTAAGATACAAAATACTGTCCAGTGTGGTGCTGTAAATACATAGCTATGTGTATCCTGCATTATTATTTTGTGTAAGCTATGTACAACACGGATTTAACATTGTACATCTGAATGAAATAGTTTCTGTTTTGCTTTATCCTTTGACACTTCAGGGTGCTGTTCCTCAACCATAAAACATGAACATGTGCAGTCTCTAACCCTCCAACGTGAGTGTAAGTTAAATAAAGATTATGAATATGAGTAGCCCAACTAGGCAATATCCAATGATTTCTTATCAACAGAAACAAACTGATCCAGTTTGTGTACCGCCACTGTTCTTTCAGAACTCCCCTTTCTTTCACACTCGCTACCTTGGCATCGTAACGTTACTGTCTCACGCAGCAGTGCTACCGAGCTAGGCTATCAGCTTGTCTTCCGATATTGTAGCTGAGACGCACCGGCTCCAACAACATTACGGTGTTGTATTGAGTCATAACTCTCCATAAATTTAAGACAAAGAGCTGTTTCTAATTGAAGGAACTGAAATATAGATCTTCAATAAACTAATTGAAGATGATTAAGCTCTTTTCTCTGAAGCAGCAGAAGAAAGACGAGGAATCTGCTGGAGGAAACAGAACAGGAGCCGGGGGTAAAAAAGCAAGCGCGGCCCAGCTTCGAATACAGAAAGGTAGGCTAACTGGCTTCTTTAAAAGCAGATGGTCTACTTTTAAACCACGAACATGTTTGTTTAATTAACGTGTCTGTCCACGTGTTTAATACATGAGAAACGACAAAAACGGGTCTGTATTGCCATAGGAGGCTGAACTAGCTAGTTGACTAATTAGCTAGCTAGCCATCTGGCTAACGTTAGCTAGCTAGCTATTATGAAAACAAAACTCAAACGTCGCAGCCAGAAGATGGTGAAGCCAGGGAATCAACTCATATTTACAACACTTCTTGTTAATTAGCACCCTTGTTAGTTAATTTGCCCTGGTAGTTCAGTGACTTAGATAACGTTAGCTAGCTGAACAAATAACTGTATAATAATTAGCCACGTTATCAGTGTTTCAATTTAGATGTGTCACTTAAGCAGTTTGTGCAAAAGAGAACAAGCTACCAGTAGCTACACCCATTAAGCCGATAAAGTTAGTTAACTTGCTACTTCTGTCTGATGCTAACTAGCTCAAAAACGTGGGTATAGTCGTTCATTAAGCAACAGAATATCACAAACGTGTCTTAAACTATTGTGGATATCACTATTGATGTTGAGTAACGTAAAAGTAACCTTTGCTTTTCATTAGTCAGCAACTTGTACTATGCTAGTTAGCTACTTCAAGTCAGTACAGCTATCACTAGCCAGGATGTTTGCCACACTTATCTTTGGTTACAAACAGTTTTTGGCCAATGTGCTGCAGTCCACTGTATGTCTCAAAGTAACTGTGTACACATGTAGATAATGCTAGTTAATGTTGTCAATACAAAAGATACATGTGAGACATTGAAACGTTTCATACCTTTCATGACAGAACACATGCCATTTGGAACAGTGAAAGACTGACTGGGAGTTGGATGGCAAGAAATATATAACCTCAGCCTTTTAAAGTAGTTACAGGATTGTTAAGCCAGGTATTTAGCTAATAACATTGATTCAAAAGAGAACGTGACATTTTCCAGCTATTCAAAAAGAGGAAATGCTTTGAAAGGCCCCCCACAACCATATCAACAAATACTTTCCCAGATACTTGGATAATGAAATTCAAAACACCCCTGTGATGAGTGTGGCGATTTTGTTCAAATGGCTCACTTGTTTGGTTCATGATGCTTGTAACACCATGGACCCCATATAAGATAACCAGTTTGACTGAAGCCCATGATTTTGAAAGACTAAGCTAATCTCCATTTCATAGTGGATGAAGGCTGTCTTAAAAACCAACGGGACCTATATACCTAAAGAATGTTGTTTAGCTTTTAGGCTAAAGGACCACCACATAGTCACAAATTGGTTTTCCTCCTTTTGAAGTGAACTGACTCTGTTCGCATATTAAACGTGTCAGTTATTATTCAAAGCAGAATATAGGAAATTACTGCAGGGAAACCATTACAGTTTGAAAGACCTCAGAGTGAGAGGGAAGATACCACCACAGGTGTGGGATCACCTCAGCACTTCAGAAGGAATCATTGTACTGTGCTGCTCGGGTGCCTTCAATACCATTTACACCCCACTTTTTGTCCGTAAAAAAAAAGATGCAGATAAGAACACTTTGGTTTTCGTATTTCTGCCAGGCAGAAATATGAAAGAAAAAAAATTCCTTCGGATATTTGGTTTCAAATTTAGAGCAGCCAAAGAATAAACCACAGACAACTGGTAGAGTAATTGTAAATGTTATTTGATTCAACATTCTGGCTTGTAAGGAACATTTACACGATTCTTCAGGCATTAGTTTCAGGTTGTATATACCAATTAATTGTGTATTACAGCATACCCCATTTAGTGAATTCTTGAGTCCCTCAATATGCATGCATACCACTGAAGGGAAATTTATCCAAGAAGACTGCTATTTATTGAGACATTAATTTTCTCATTGCAGACATCAATGAGCTGAACCTCCCAAAGACGTGCGAGATCGTCTTCCCCGACCAAGATGATCTGCTCAACTTCAAACTCATCATCTCACCAGACGAGGTCTTCACTCTTTCCTGAAACAAGCTGTAGCTACTTGTCAGAGAGAATATGTCATATGTGTTTATTAAACATTTAACTATTGTACTCAAACTTGTACAGTTGCAACTAATGAATGGTTTGTAATGCTAACATAGTGGCCTATCAATTAATATCCAAGGATAAATACTTGGTACACAATGTATTATTTAGCACTGTACATTGACATTATCTCATGCCAACCCACCAAACAGTCTATGAACAGCATTTATAGAAACCTGTATGTAAACACATTCTCAGGTTATTTTCTCTCTTTTTAGGGCTTTTACAAAGGGGGAAAGTTTGTCTTCAGCTTTAAGGTAAGGGGGCTTAATGTGGGTGGACAGACATCGGGACGACATGAGTCACTACATCCTTCTTTACTTTCACACTAAACTGTTGTTAATGCCAATTACACCTGCTTGATAGCTATTGTTTTGTGGTATTTTTAGGGTCACAATTTGGTATTTGATGTTTTTAATATCAGTATTGAATGGTTAAAGGCCCAGTGCAGTCAGAAACGTGATTTTCCTGTGTTTTATATACACTCAGTGGCCGGTTTATTAGGTAGACCCACCGACTACTGGGTCGGACCTCCCTTTGCCTCCAGCCTGGATTCTGCGGGGTATGGATTCTATAAGGTGTGGTGTTGAAATGTTACTCAATTGGTATCAAGGGACCTAATGTGTGCCAGGAAAACAGTTCCCACACCACTACACCACCAGCCTGTACCGTTGACACCAGGCAGGATGAGGACTCATGCAGTTTACGCCAAATCCTGACTCTGCCATCAGTATGAATCAACAGGAACCTGGATTTGTCGGACCAGGTCATATTTTTCCACTCCTCAATTGTCCGGTGATGGTGATTACGTGAAAACTGGAGGCACTTCTTGTTGTTTATAGCTAATAGGAGTGGAACCCAGTGTGGTCGTCTGCTGCAGTAGCCCATCCGTGACAAGGACCGACGAGTTGTGTGTCCCAAGATGCCGTTCTGCAAACCTCTGTAATGCTTCGTTTGTGGCCCGGCTGTTAGCTTGCATATTTCTTGCCATTCTCCTTTGACCTCTCTCATCAACGAGTGATTTTCACCCACCGGACTGCCGCTGACTGGATGTTTTTTGTTTGTCACACCATTCTCAGTAAACCCTAGACACTATCATGCGTGAAAGGCCTTCCGTTTCTGAGGTACTGGAACCGGCGCTCCTGGCGCTTACAATCATACCACACTCGGTCACTTAGGTCACTCATTTAGCCCGTTCTAATACTCAATCAAACAGTATCAGAATGCCTGTCTGCCTGCTTTATATAGCAGGCCACTGTCTGTTAGGAGCGAACCATTTTCATGAACGGGGTGGTGTTTTCCCCTCTCCACTCAGACCACTCCCAGACAGTCCGAGCAAATTTCTTGCTTGAGAAACTGTTCTTTGCTAAGAAGTTGTTTTGGCTTCTTGTTTACCATTTTAATTGAAATACAATCACAGTAAGGTATTTATTTGTTACCCAGTAATAATTTTATATTGAGATAAAAATGGCTGCACTGGACCTTTAACAAAAGTTGTGCTGCTGCATGTTTTTACATTAAACTGTTCTCTTTTTGGTTTTTCTGATTCTAAATGCCTTATAGAGATTCTCCTGGACTTTTTAGCCAGTAGTTCTGAAAGTAAAGCTCACGAGCCAAAAGAGGCCTCTGAAAACTGTTTGCTATATCACATATGCTAATTAAGAGTACCTTTCTAATATTGAGTTGAACCCACCCCCACCAAGCCTCAATTTGTCAGGACATGGACTCTACAAGGTGTTGAATGCATTTCACAAGGATGCTGGCCCATGTTTACTCCAATGCTTCCCACAATTGTGTGAAATTGGCTGGATGTTTTTTGGGTGGTGGACCATTATTGATACACACAGGAAACTGTTGAGCGTGGAAAAACCCAGCAGCGTTGCAGTTCTTGACACAAGCCTGGCACCCCATTCAAATGCACTTTACAGTGCCTTAAGAAACTATTCACATCCCTTGACTTTTTCCACATTTAGTTGTTATAGAATTTAAAATGGATTGAATTTAGATTTTGTCACTTGCCTACACACAACGCACCATAAGGTCAAAATGGAATTATGATTGCAAATGAGTTAAAAATGGAAAGCTTAAACGGCTTGAGTCAATAAGTATTCAACCCCTTTCTTATGGCAAGCCTAAATATGTTCATTAGTAAAAAATAAATAAAAAAAAACATAAGTTGTATGGACTGACTGTGCAATAATAGTGTTTTAATATTTTTTTGAATGACTAACTCATCTCTGTACCCCACACATACAATTATCTGTACGGTCGAGCAGCGCATTTCAAACACAGATTCAACCTCAAAGACCAGAGATGTTTTCCAATGCCTTGCAATGAAGTGCACCTATTGGTAAATGGGTAAAAAAACAAACAATTGCAGATATTGAATATGCCTTTGAGCATGGTGAAGTTATGAATTATTCTGTACAGTGTATCAATACACCCAGTCATTACACCGATACAGGCGTCCTTACTAACTCAGTTGCTGGAGAGGAAGGAAACCCCTCAGGGATTTCAAGATGAGTCCAATGGTGACTTTAAAACAGTTACTGAGTTTAATGGCTGTGATTAGAAAATTGTGGATGGATCAACAACGTTGTAGTTACTCCACAATACTAACGTAATTAACAGTGTAAAGAAGGAAGTCTGGACATAATTTTAAAAAATATTCCAAAACATGCATCCAGTTAGCAACATGGCACTAAAGTAATACTTTAAAAAACGTAGCAACGCAATTCACTTTTTGTCCTGAAAAGTGTTATGATTGGTCCAAATTCAATACCAACATATTACTGAGTTACCACTCTTCATATTTTCAAACATAGTGGTGGCTGCATCATGTTTTTGGTATGCTTGTAATCGTTAAGGGTTGGGGAGTTTTTCAGGATTAAAAAAAGAAAGGAATGGAGCTCAGCACAGGCAAAATCCTAGAGAAATATCTGGTTGTCTGCTTTCCAAAAGACACTGGGAGATGAATTCACCTTACAGCAGGAAAATAACCTAAAACACAAGGCCAAATATACACTGGAGTTGCTTTACCAAGAAGACCGTGAATGTTCCTGAGTGACTGAATTACAGTTTTGACTTAAATCTACTTGAAAATCTATGGCAAGACATGAAAATGGTTGTCTAGCAATGACAAGTTTTGACAGCGCTTGAAGAATTTAGAAAATAACTAATGGGTAAATATTGTACAGATCAGGTGTGCAAAGCTCTTAGAGAATTTCCCAGGACTCACAGCTGTAATCGCTGCCAAAGGTGATTCTAACATGTACTGACTATGGGGTGTGAATACATGTGTAAATTAGATAGACATTTTTGCAAATGTGTTGAAAATGAAATAACATGTTTTTACATTGTCATTATGGCATAGATGGGTGAGGGGGAAAAAAGTACTCTTCTAAATTCAGGCTGTAACACAAAATATGCAGTAAGTCAGGTATGAATACTTTCGGAAGGCACTAAGTCTTTTGTCTTGCCCATTCAACCTCTGAATGGCACACACACAATCCATGTCTCAATTGTCTCTAGACTTAACCCTAAAAAAAACATATTTTAGCTGTCTCCTCTCCTTCATCTACACTGATTTTTGAAGTGGATTTAACAAGTGACATCATTAAGGGATCATAGCTTTTACCTGGAGTCACCTGGTACTTCTATGGAAAGAGCAGGTGTCCTTAATGTTTTGTACACTCAGTGTAAGTGAAGATATGTGCACCATGTCATTGCTCTCTCTGTCTCTCTCTGGTTCGACTGTGTGTGCATCTTGCTAGCTCTCACTCGAGTGGCAAGGGCTGAAGTTCATTGGCTAGAACTCAAATTGCTAGGGGCTGGCTCACTTGGTGGAAAATGTAGGGAAAATGGCGGAATACAGCTTCCAGAAAAACAGTTCCTTTCAAACTAGGGATTTCATGGCTAATTGAGGTAAAACAGTCATTCAGATAATAGATTATGCATGTATGAGCTACACATTGACATATTCAGCCCAAAGTGTGATGTTTAAAAAATACTTTGTGGTCGCCAAAGTTCCCGATCATGTCTTTAAGACTCTTGATGGTAAGCATGTTGTTAATAACTCAGTTGTTAGTCAAAAGAAACTGAATAAGGTTAGAGAATATCTTTGACTTCTTGTGACTGCTCTGTTTTCCAGGTAGGACAGGGCTACCCTCATGACCCCCCGAAGGTCAAGTGTGAGACAATGGTGTACCACCCGAACATTGACCTGGAGGGCAATGTCTGCCTAAATATCTTGAGGTACACCACTTGCACGGTGGTCACTTTGTTTTCGTTGTCTCGTTTGATAATTCAGAATGAGTACAGAATTCTACATTTTTACTATTATATCGAGCAGTGTCTTTTAACATCTCTTTTTCTCTTACAGAGAGGACTGGAAGCCTGTGTTGACAGTGAACTCCATCATATATGGACTACAGTATCTATTTCTAGTGAGTACAGGGATTATCCTATTTCCAATTTTGCCTAGCATAGTTTGATTACTCTTCCTTGTTCACCATGCTTAGAATCAGGAATGTAGCAGGATGTACAGTGCATTCGGAAAGTATTCCGATTCCTTGACTTCTTCCACATTATGTTACGTTACAGCCTTATTCTAAAAATGTTTTCAATCTTTTTTCCCTCATCAATCTATACACAATACCCCATAATGACAAAGTGAAAACAGGTTTTTAGACATTTTAGAAAATATATTAAAAATAAAAACATAAATAGCTTATTTACATAAATATTCAGACCCTTTCCTATGAGACTCAAAATGGAGTTCAGGTGCATCCTGTTTCCATTGATCGTCCTTGAGATGTTTCTGCAACTTGGAGTCCATCTGTTGTAAACATGATTTGTGAAGGTGCACACATCTGTGCATGTCAGAGCAAAAACCAAGCCATGAGGTCGAAGGAATTGTCCGTAGAACTCAGAGACGGTTGTGTCGAGGCACAGATCTGGGGAAGGATACCAAAAACTTTCTGCAGCATTAAATGGAAGTTTGGAACCACCAATACTCTTCCTAGAGCTGGCCGCCCAGCCAAACTGAGCAATCGGGGGAGAAGGACCTTAGTCAGTGAGGTGACCAAGAACCAGATGGCAACTCTGACAAAGCTCCAGAGTTCCTCTGTGTAGATGGGAGAACCTTCCAGAAGGACAGCGATCTCTGCAGCACTCTACCAATCATGCCTTTATGGTATGATTTATGGCTAGACTGAAGCCACTCCTCAGTCAAAGGCACATGACAGCCCGCTTGAAGTTTGCCACAAGGCACCTAAAGACTCTGACCATGAGAAACTAGATTGACGTCTTTGGCCTGAATGCCAATAGTCACGTCTGGAGGAAATCTGGGACCATCCCTATGGTGAAGCATGGTGGTGGCAGCATCATGCTGTGGGGATATTTTTAAGGGACTGGGAGACTTGTCAGGATCGAGGGAAAGATGAACTGAGCAAAGTACAGAGAGATCCTTGATGAAAACCTGCTCCAGAGCTCTCAGGACCTCAGACTGGGGCAAAGGTTCAGCTTCCAACAGGACAACGCAGGAGTGGCTTCGGGACAAGTCTCTGAATATCCTTGAGTGGCCCAGCCAGAGCCCGGACTTGAACCAGATCAAACATCCCTGGAGACCTGAAAATAGCTATGCAGCGACACTCCCACATCCAACCTGGCAGAGCTTGAGAGGATCTGCTGAGAAGAATGGGAGAAACTCGTCAAATACAGATGTGCCAAGCTTGTAGCGTCATACCCAAGAAGACTCAAGGCTGTAATCGCTGCCAAAGGTGCATCAACAAAGTACTGAGTAAATGGTCAGAATACTTAAGTAAATGTTGTTTTTTTTGTAAACTAACAAAAAAAAATTACGTTTTTGGTTGTCATTATGAGGTATTGTGTGTAGATTGATGAGGGGAACAAACTATGTAATCCACTTTTGAAAAAGGCTATAACGTAACAAATTGTAGAAAAAGTCAAGGGGTCTGAATACTTTCCGAATGCCCTATGACTTGGCTATGACTTTCAGATTCTGAAAGATTGGTCAACTGGTTGGAGCAGGTAGGAACACCTGGCAAATAACCACGCCCTTCTACTCCTCCTCAGGAGCCAAATCCAGAGGACCCTTTGAACAAAGAGGCGGCGGAGGTCCTGCAGACGAACCGACGGCTCTTTGAGCAGAATGTCCAGCGGTCGCTGCGGGGGGGTTATGTGGGCGCCACGTATTTTGAGCGGTGTCTCAAATAGCTCCTAGCCCATGTCGCTTTTCTTTTTTTTCCCAAGATGCATTACCGTTTACACCTGAGACACTGACTGACACACAGACTTGAGTGGTCGGGGAGGGAGTGGGTCCATGGGGCCGGGAGGGGAAAGTATGGGGGGGGGGTCACTCGGGGGAAGGGAGGGGGTCCGAAGGTAAAGATGACAGGTTTGGATGGTCAGTGAATGTCGCTCAGAGAATCGGTCAATGCCACTACGCTGATGCCCACAGTTGTTATTTTGATAGACATGCCAACTGATCCTCCCACTCGTGGACAAGGACAAAAACACACAGACGAGATATGCACTTAGACACCTCTTGCTCCCTTTTACAAAAGAATTGCGTTGTATGTTTTGAACGCTATGCGAGCGCCTCTTGATTACTAGAGCTCTGAACCTGACGGATCGCAAACATGCTTGGTGGCAAAACTTACATGCGCACGCACACACCTCAACAACATGCCTACTGACACATGCTATCACATGCGCACACGTGTTTCAGACAGGTACACATACCAACCCAGATGCATAATACAGGCCATAGACACACTGGCAGAGGACTGACTGACAGGACAGACGCAGACATAGATTGACAGGATCAGTAATGCAGGCAGGGCTGTTGTGGTATTGGGAGATCTTTTTAGTTTTGTTATGGTTTTCTGGGTGGGGTGGGCATTAGATTTCATTGGGGAGGATGGGGGCTTACAATGTTACAATTCTATTGTGTATATTGAAATCCCAGCTGTTCACAATGACTGCAATATGAATTATGTTAAATAAAATATGAACTGAATTCTTGCGTCTATACAAATTACAGCATGTCAATAAAGGTGTATTTTATAACCAAACTCGAACCTTGGTTTAGGGTTTGAAACATGAGTTATACAACCAATAACATGTAATTTCACTTTGGCTGTGCTCAAATCAAAGGTAGTGAATGGTTATTTTTCTGGAATGTTGAAGCCATAAGTGATAGTTTACTCACAGGCCCATTTAACCAGTCAAGGCTCTGTTAGTGATTTGGTTATGTAATCATCTCACGGCTGCCAGTGGTGATTTAGATTTCTCAAATGAACCATGCGTTCTCACTTTAGTGGCTAGGATTCAACAGTGACAGGATCAGCTGAACAAAGACGCAATTGGTAGCCCCTACTGTTGAATTTGATGACTTTGTCCTGGACCGACGCAATATACTGCTGGTTAACGCTTTCCATTATAATTGAGCTGTTGTGACGCAGTGTCCATGCTCTTCGCATTTGTCAATGTTGGGAGTATGGTGCATCTCATGAAATGCTGGGTTTGAGTTTGCGCCTGCATAGAATGGCTATCCAAGAGCAGGGATGAGGGAAAGACTGCTCTTGCACTCCAGCACCCTCTTGTGGCTGGAATCAACAGCAGCTAGTGCAGCTGTAGTGATGTCTTTTATTTAACCAGCTAAGTCAGTCAAGAACAAGTTCTTATTTACAATGATGGCCTACCCAGGACAACGCTGGGCTGATTGTGTCCCTATGGGACTCAATCACAGCCTGGATTCAGAACAGGGACTGTAGTGACACCTCTTGAACTGAGATGCTGCGCCACTCAGGAGCCCCATGGAACAATAATGGAAAGTTACAATGACCAACTAAAACAAGTCTTTTTTCCACCCAATACAGTTTTATTGTTAAAATATTTAAAAACACATGGGACAGAACAGACAATAACAAGCAATACTGCCACAAAATAAATTACCAACTCATTGCTGTAAATAGCCTTACAAGCTAATAGCATCTTTCACAGCTGTCCACTTGAATTGTGTAAGGATAGTCAGCAAATGTCTGATCATCGTCCACCATTCTGACAACTAAAACATGTACACAATGCTGCAAATAGGACAGAATTCAATTCCAGATATAGAACAAAAGTAGGTTGTGCAGCATTTCTCAAACTCGGTCCTCGGAACCGCAAGGGGTGCACGTTTTTGTCTAACACTACACAGCTGAGTCAAATGATCAAAGGTTGATGATTAGTTGAAATCAGCTGTGTAGTGCTAGGGCAACAAAAAAAAAAAAACTTGCACCCCTCAGGGGAAACCCTGAGTTAGTGTGAAACAACCTTGAACAATACAAAAGATATCCCCAACAGGACCTATCCACCAAGATAAATAAGAACCTTAGACTGAAGCCATTTTGACACAAATATTAGAAAATTGTGACAACTAAGAGGGTTAGAATACAAGTGTACCATTGTGATTTCAGATATCAATTCTGACTTACTGATTCCTGACCATGAAGTAATTAAAAGATTCCACAAGTGTTTTGCCCCCTCACCTGCTTTTCAGTGCATTGTGAACCAGTGTGTGTGCAATGAGTCAAATGTTCAGTGGGTACTGGACAATGCCAACAGCTGAATTGGAAGTTGCAGGCAAAATGTAAAGATGAGACTTCTCTCCATCTTATTTTCACACCATACCACTCCATTTCTCTTGGTCCCCTTCTGCCATCTCACATAGCTCATCTTCAAGCACAATCAACCTAAAATATTTTCACCAATATGTTCATCATCCACTCAAACTTGCACTCACTTTCCCACTGACTCATCCAAGCTAACCACACTTTAATCTTCAAGCAAATTCTCCCTAAAACACATTTTCACTTTCAGAAATTGTCTATGCATGCACACACTCATGTCATCTCACCATTCATTCTCACTATCCTCTCATTCGGGCACGCTACTACACTGTGTGATCATGAGAGCCAGGGGCACCTCCCTGTCCCCAGTGCCCAGTAGAGGAAACATCCTCTCAGAGAACTCAGGCACGCTGAAGCTGTACACCTCCGAGCCAGTCTTGACATTGTAGAAGGTCACCTGACCCTCCTCACAGTCCAGGTAGACACCCACTCTGCGGAGGCGCACCGATGTCTTAACCTTGGTGAGGGACGGAATAGTGAGGGCGCGCAGGTGGGTGCCCCCCCACCAGAGGGCGTAGTAACCACTATTAGGGCTCATGTCAAACAGCCCTTTCCTCTGGGCTGACTCCCGCACCACGCCCACCTTCCAGTCTTTATTCTCACCCACATTCACCTGAGATGAAGAGACAGAGAAAGATAAATTGATACCGACAAAAGTTGAGTGGGGACGAGCATGCAAGGTTGAATCCTGCAAAACATACACTTTTCTAACATCAAACGCCAAAATAGATTAATAATAATAAAACTTTAGCCACTATTTTGACATTTCTCCCACCCTCCAATTTTTATGAGATACCCCTGCCCTTTCACCTCCCAGTAGTGTCGCCCCGAGTTGAAGCCCTCTTTGGCCAGCACGCAAGACCAGACGTCGAAGCGTTGGGTGCTGTTCCTGTAGAACTGCAGTTTCTCTCCTCTCTTTACCTGCTTCCTGTCGTCAGAGAGGATGAGGAAGGGGTACGCAGTCACTGGGTTTAGCGTCACATCCTCTGAATGAGAAGGAACACAAAAAGGTCAAGGCTCTGGTGTGAATGCCACAGCCGAATAATGTTAGGAATCATGGCCAAAAAGACAGTGAGATGGTGTCTTCTGTAAAACAGACTATTTGGAGAGCTTTATTGGAAAACAGTCAATCACTACATCCAGTAATACAGTAAAAGCAATGGTAGAGAAGACCAGGACAGGTTGGTATTTAGAATTAAGAACAACTCACCTAAATATGACTGGATCTTCTTCAGCCCTGTACAAAAAAGTAATTACAGTCAGTCTCTTTTCCAATACATAGAAACTACTATTGGTTTGATTAGTTAAAGCCAATGCAGGCGTCGTTTAAAAAAAAAAATCAATAGCAAATCATTTCTGGGTAACAATTAAGTACCTTACTGTTGTCATGTTTCATTAAAATTGACAAAATTAGCATAAAAACCTAATCAGGGAAGAATTTTGCTAGGACTGTCTGGGAGTGATCTGAGTGGGGAGGGGAAAACTAGCTGTTATTGGCAGAGAAGTTTGGAACTCTTTGTTATTGTTTATTAATCTATTTACTGCCTGGTGTAATCACCAGGCAAGGCAAAACTCCCACCCATACAAACAGGTTGATTAGAAGGTCCTGTGTCGATTCATTCCAACATGAAACTATCAGGAAATAACACTAACTAGGTTTCCATCCAATTAGCGACAGATATATATGCAAGCATTCTAGAATCCCCATTTTAAAAAATAAATAATGCATTTCCCACCAGTGTGCTATCACCAAACTCACTTTGTGGATAAAAATCAGTGGGTACTCTTTCCCCCGTTTAAGTTTTCAGGTACCGAATGTCGTGGAATAATCAGAATTTGTTGGTAACATATGTAAGATGTTTTATATTCATCACATGTTTGTAAGTTACTTCTCATCAAGAATGTTGTTTTTGTATAATACTGTGGCGGGGTTGCAGTTATCTGTTCTATGTCAAGACTAAGTTGCATGGGCCGCAGAGAGGGGAGAGGTCAAAGTGTCATCATGTGTAAACAGATCTTTTGCTCCACTGTGTGTGTATCAGTCACTCCCTACTTTTCCCATCGGGGAAAAGGAGGATGGCAGTGTCTGTAATCATTCTCATGCTCCCTTTTATCTTAACCTATAGCCTCATTCTCCTCTCCGTGAGTTTGTCCAGGATTGGTTGTATTTAGAATTGGTTGTATCTAAATGACAATTTGATATATAATAATAATAATAGAATAATAATATATGCCATTTAGCAGACGCTTTTATCCAAAGCAACTTACAGTCATGTGTGCATACATTCTACGTATGGGTGGTCAATTTGATATATGAAGGACCTGTTGATATGGAGGATTGGTTTATGGTTCTGGGGTTTGAGTAAGGAGACAAAGCTGAATGATCTATTAGGTCTATGCTGTCTGACTATGTGTGTTCTTTGCTATTAAAGGATCTCAGTTGCATTGTAAGGGGGCTCTCAGAGAATTCACTGAGAGACACCGAATTACCTGAGAGTCACAGGATTGTGATAGAGCTCATATAATTAAAGATGGACTTTGATAACTAACTCTGACGTGTGTGTGTGGTTTGCTCCCATGATTTGGTAAATAGAGGAAATTTCCACGACACGAACAAAAATGTTATGTTCAATGTATTTTCATCCCATTTTCAACTCCTTGAAAATTCATACAGATTGTGACAAAACTGTTGCATTAAATAGCAAATGTGCCTACTCTGGTCTTGGCACGCGTGCTCTAGCCAACAGCTCACAGATACTGTGCGGGTAGGCTACTCAACATGATGACATTATTATGGATAAAAAGGGAGAGTGTTTGTATGCCAGACAGCAGTCAAGCATCACGTCACCAGAATAAGACACTCAATATTTATTGGAAAGGAAATGTCAAAAATCACAGGGTACTGAAAGTGCACAGTGAAGTTCATAACTTTTCACCTGTAGCCCAATAAATTGCATGGCTTCCCCAAGACATAGCAAGAGGACCACACGCCATATCATCAAGGGACTCCACGTTTACTTCAATATGATGGTTGTCAATATTTCTGCATTTCTTGCCTAAATAATTTTACTGACACTAAAAAAATCCAACCATGTTGAACTAAAATTCTGTTAGCATTTTACAAATTGTCCCGTTTGCAGCATTTTTCATACTGTACGACTTTACTTGCATAAAACTATGGATGAAAATGTGGCTAGTGAGCAACATTTTTTACACTTTTACAACTTTGACTGCACTGGGCCTTTAAACTATTGGTGAACCATTGTGAAGGTGGAGGAAGATGTTCTATTAGATGTGCGTGTTAAGAAAAATAGCATACATTGTCGAAATATATGAAGTGAAAAAAACGACAGAATCTATCTAGGCCTACATCAAATGAGTTATTTTAAAACTTCTTCAGAAGAGGCATTGTGAATCACCAAGCACCAATCTTCTTAAAAATTGTATTTTAAGTAAGTAAACTAGGTTTTTAAGCTTTTTCCTTTACAACAAACTTTTGACCTTTGTCTAACATTTCCTTTAAGCTAAAACAAAGCCTCTGCAAAATATCCCATCTCATTACCCAATACTTCAATCACATGGGTCCTAGACATTAATCCAAAAGGAAATCTTTGGAGTGAAGAGCTCACAAAGTGCAGACAGACATACCTGATCCAGATTTGATCTTTTTTAGATCTGAGGGGAGAAGAAACATGAAGACATGTTGTTTAATGGAAGTATGCGTGAGTACAGAATTAAGGCAGCCATCTGCATCTCAATATCAAATCATTTTTGGGTAACAATTAAGTACTGTACCTTGTTTTCATTTAAAATGGTCAAAAATAAAAACAGCTTCTTAGATAAACGCTATTTCTCAAGAAATAATTTAGCTAGGACTGTCAGAGTGGTCCAAGACGGACCTAATTGGAGGAGCTTAATGGTAGAGATGTCCCTTTAAAACTAGCTATTATTGGCAGAGAGTAGGGCAAAATCTGGTTTCAGGAGGCCTTTTCAAAACAGCTCTTACACAAAGTGCTTTATCATAGATTTAAAAATGTCACAGTATAATTCCAACCAGTGTGGAAATACAGTGCCTTCGTAAAGTTCAGACCCCTTGATATTTTCCACATTGTATTAATATATTTTTAGAATAAGGCTAACAAAAACAATTCCTCAGCAATCTACACACAATACTCCATAATGACCAAGCGAAAAAAGGTTTTAGAAATGTGCAAATGTATGCATGTATATTAGTATTCAGACCTATTGCTACGAAACTTAGGAATTGAGCTCAGGTGCATTCTGTTTCCATTGATCATCCTTGAGATTTTTCTACAACTTGAATGGAGTCCACCTGTCATAAATTCAATTGATTGGACATGATTTGGAAAGGCACACACCGGTCTATATAAGGTCCCACAGTTGATAGTGCATGTCAGAGCAAAAACCAAGCCATGGGGTCGAAGGAATTGTCCGTAGAGCTCCGAGACAGGATTGTGTCGAGGCACAGATCTGAGGCAGGGTACATAAAAATGTCTGCAGCATCGAAGGTCCCCAAGAACACAGGGGCCTCCATCATTCTTAAATTGAAGATGTCTGGAACCTCCAAGAGTGTTCCTAGTGCTGGCCACCTGGCCAAACTGAGCAATCGGGGGAGCAGGACCTTGGTCAGAGAGGTGACCAAGAATCTAATGGTCACTGACAGAACTCCAGTGTTTCTCTGGACATCTGAGAACCTTCCAGAAGGACAACCATTTCTGCAGCTCTCCACCAATCAGGTCTTTATGGTAGAGTGGCCAGACAGAAGTCACTCCTCAGTCAAAGGCACATGACAGCCCACTTGGAGTTTGCCAAAAGGCACCCAAAGACTCTCAGACCATGAGAAACAAGATTCTCTGGTCTGATGAAACCAAGTTTGAACTCTTTGGCTTGAATGCGAAGTGTCATATCTGGAGGAAACCTGGCACCATCCCTACGGTCAAGCATGGTGGAGGCAGCATCATGCTGTGGGGATGTGTTTTTCAGCTGGGAGACTAGTCAGGATTGAGGGAAAGATCAATGGAGCAAAGTACAGAGAGATCTTTGATGAAAACCTGCTCCAGAGCTCTCAGGATCTCAGACTGGTGCGAAGATTCACCTTCCAACAGGACAACGACCCTAAGCACACAGCCATAACAGTGCAGGAGTGGTTTCGGGATAAGTCTCTGAATGTCCTTGAGTGGCCCAGCCAGAGCCCAAACTTGAACCAGATCGAACAACTGAAGAAACCTGAAAATATCTGTGCAGCGACGCTTCCCAGCCAACCTGACAGCGCTTAAGGAAGAATGGGAGAAACTCCAAATATAGGTGTGCCAAGCTTGTAGCATTTACACCCAAGGAGACTCGAGGCTGTAATCTCTGCTTAAAAGTACTGAATAAAGGATCTGAATACTTATGTAAAAGTGATTTAAAAATATATATATATATATTATACATTTGCAACAATGTAACAGTTTGGAAAAAGTCAAGGGGTCTAAATACTTTTTTTAGTGAAGACATCAAAACTATTAAATAACACATTTCCTTCCTCTGGAGGCCACCAAACTATATATGCATGGAATGATCTTCTCACATTTGAGATATTGCCTCACATGCTGGTGACAAGCAGGAACTACTATTCTGAAACTAATTGAAAATCACTCTACAAACACTAAAGATTTCTGATAACAAACCAAACAGTTACCACCGTTATCATATACAAGCATAATTTATTTAGCCTGGATAGCTTTAAGCAGTATGTAGATGCAGATTCTTGATGACCAGGCTTGCATGGGCTTTTCAGGATAACAAAGGCAGTAACTAGAGGGGATTGTGTTGTCCCTTTGACACAGTAAAATCAGCCTTCTCTGATAGAGCTACAATATACTGGAATGCAATGCCCACGGACTTGAGAAGCTGCACTGATTGTACTTTTAAATGTGAATTGAAAACATGGCTAATATCTTTCCAATCCTGTACACATGATTTGTGGTTCCTCATATGCAAGACGACAGTTGATGATAGTTGTCGTTAGAATGATATATATTTGGATGCATTTGTATTTTGTGTTGTTTTAGTGAGTATTTGTATTGTGGCTGTGTAACTGTCCTTAGCTGCCCTGGGATGACAGGTGTAAATGAGATTTTGGCTAACCCCGGCACATTCACATGTTGCATTATTGTAATATTGATGATTAATGTGCATTGTCCCCTATAAATAAATATTGTTGAGAGAATGCCATGATTGTGCAAAGCTGTCATCAAGGCAAAGGATGGCTTCTTTGAGGAATCTCAAATATAAAATATATTTTGATTTGTTTTACAACTTTGGTTACTACATGATTTTCATAGTTTTGATGTAGAAAATGGTAATAAAATAAATAAATAAAATTGAATGAGGAGGTGTTTCCAAAATTTTGACTGGTACTATAATATATATATACACACGAGACGCAATTTAAAATTGACCCACCTCGCAGAGACCACTGACTCTTAGTGGTCCGTAGTGTCTGTATACTCATCATACTGTCGCTCTCCCGTAGGGAAGTAACTGTAACACACGCTTCATGGGTTATGTTAACAAACAAACAGGTTGGTCCACAACATACAGTGCATTATACTTTCAGGCCAAGTGTGATAATAGTTACGCAGGTTCCTCATGTGTTCCTCCTGGTATTTTTACAACCCTCTTTTGTGAATGACTCATTCTTTACCTGACCGATGGATGACAGAAGGAATGAGTTCTATTGGCATGAGGTATTTGAGTAGGAATGGTATTTTGACTGCTTACAGACTAGACCGACTACTTTCAGAATACCTTTCTCCATATCTTCAACTCAGTCATTTATGAGAAACTTCACCCGAAAACCACAGTAAGGGAACAACTGAGGATTTCTTTACAAAATAATCATGTTGTAGGGATTTTTGGTAATGATATGATGAACATTATGGAAATGACGCAAATAATCTACCCCCCCCAAAAAGACAAAAATGTCTAAAACGAAATTACCATTATGAATATTTGGTAACTGATGTCCATTTTGAAAAGGATAATGAGGATAATAAATAATGATGATATGACTATGGTGATTAGGAGATTGGTTAAAACGATGAAAGTGATGATGGTGCTACTCACGGGAGCTTCGGGATTGCACCTCCCCCATGCGGATCTCATCCATACTCTTCTTCAATTCCCCCAGAGCCACCTTCACCTCCCCCAGAGAGAAATGCAGTGACACCTCCGCCTCGGCATCCAACTCCTGGGTGTCAGAGTCTGCCTGTATGGGGGCACTCGCCTCCTCAAAACTCTGAAAGTGGGTTGACAGCAGGCATTGACAGATATGTTTAATTGAAAGACTTACAGTTCAGAGTTGAACATCGGTGGAATGGACGTGGAGTGGACTCTGGTAATATCTCTGATAGCTTGCAAGTAGAGGCCATTGGAATGTACACGTGGGACACCAGCTGCATGTCCCATTGCCCTCAAAGTGCAAACCCCACCCAACTGTTACAACAGATAAGCTAAATGAAGTACATCCACAATTGATAAAAGGTGCCTCAGCTAAAACACATTCCCTCCGTACCTGGAGGAAGCCAATGTGGTCCTCAGACGTGGCCTGGGCTTCCAGTCTGGATCGCCGCACCTTCAGCTGGCCAAGCTCCGCCTCCAAACGGGTCACTAGCCCCTCCCCTCGTGTTTCCACTGACGCCCGCTTCTCTTCCATCCCGCCCACCAGCTCTTCACGGATCCTGTCCACCGAGCGACTCAGCTCCCCCAGCAACTGCTCCACCTCCGACATCTCACCCTGTGCATAGTTCTAGAAAAAACAGAAGGATTAAGTTGCTCCTTGACACTGATTTAAGGTCAGTTTCTTTCTCTCCAGTTACGGTCATTATTGTGATCGCAGGTCACACAACTGAAAAATGTGTGGTTCATCAAGCCTAAAACGTGCGTTTAAAAACAATTGTAATAGTTTCTGTAATGTATCATAACAGGGGTATGGCAAACATCATTTGGGTGGACTAAACAGACTGTCTAGACCTGCTAATAGCTACTGGTTGACTAAACAAACTGTCTTGACCTGCTAATAGCCACTGCAGTGGGAGTAATGGTTGTTGGTACGGTCACCTAACACTAGACAGAATGGTAGCGTGCTCTGATGAATATGAAGCCTGACACGTTGAGGGGTTTAGTGAAGGGGTCAAATAGATCTAACACAATGTTGATACACTGTCGGGGCCTGTGAATCAGCTGTCTACCCTGACGGTCTCCAGTCGGCTCTTGAGCGCATTCAGACGGAAGTGCTTCCCCTCAATCCGGTTCTGAATCTCCAGTTCCGTCTTTCCAATGAGTTTCTGTGTGACAGACAAAGGACAGTAAAGAGATGGAGTATGAGAGACAAAGAGACCAATTATGTGAATGCAGTGTCATTGAGAGTAGATTTGGCATCATGCCAGTCACTACTTGTCCTAACTAGACAATGCTGCCGTCCTGTTTCTGCTTAAAACAGGCTCTTAGGGAACACATTCAAGTCAAATGTGCTTTGAAGTGCCAAAACATTAACCTAGAAAATATTTTTTTTTAGATGCAAATAGAAAAACATTGCCTTTGAAATAGCCATATGCATTTCAGACAACATAATGAAATACATTAATTCAAAAAAATCACGCATGTTATTAATTTGCCTTGAGCCAAACCCATTATCCACAAGATTAGACCTAAATCATTCTAGTGCCCTAAACCCATTTTTAGCACCATTGAGGACTTTAACCATAGAGTACCACAGTACGAGTCATAATACCCATAAAACCTAGCAGTCAAACAGGGAAATGGTTCCAATAGTTTCTCCACAATTAATTATTCCCATAGGGGATTTTCAAAACACTTTAAATAAGGGCTGTGTTTTGTGTTGGCTTACCTTGGCATGACTTTTTGATAACCGTGTGAATCTCTCTAGGACAAGGTGACTTTATCAATATATTCCCCACTGTGGGGATCTATTTTGAAGTAATCAACTGGATGTGACTTCCTATAGGTTAAGGAAGGATCACATGATTTCATCCTTGCTAAATGGCATATATTATTATTATATTATCAGGAGGGATCAGCCAATGAATTATACTCATGAGCAAACATTCCATAACTGCAGGTGGCAGTAAATCAAACCTTGGCGTTATACCTGTTCATAACACATTCCAGGCCACAGTGTGCACCCTTACAGTTTGTTTGCTCATAGAAGTAGCAGTAGAGAATCGAGATCTTCAAAATAGAGATGGCCTCCAATGGAGCTGCCCATTTTCTCAGAAACATTTATGCAATCAGCTGTTTCTTTGTTTTCTGCTCAGAGCCAAAAAGAGGATCATATGTTATATTTAATTACTTAAAATACAGTGCAACCGGCAGCTGTCAAATTGTGACGCAGTCATTGAAATCATTGAATGGAAATGGGTTAGTAAATTTCAAAAGTTCCACAGTTCTCAGTCACTTTTTTACCCTCTTGGTTCAGGATTTTACCGTTATCTGAAAGCGAACCAGATAAATAGCCAGTCACCGTTTCTATGCAGGTTGTTTACATTAGAAATGTGGATGCAACTTAGACAAGAACATAACCAACTCCCATCTCAGATAATCTTTAGAGTAAAATCTGCATTGCACAAGGGATTTTAGTGGCTTGTTTACATAGGGGTTATCTATCTATGTCATCTGCATTGCAAGAAGCTGAGAGTCCCCTTACAAACTCGTAGCCAATACTCAGTCTTTCAAAGGTTCAACATACAAGTTGTAATATAAAAAATAGTAACCTAAATAAAATATCTGACACTACCCTCTCTTCATTGGCCATTGTCTGTTTTGACTGTTAGGGCACGCCAACCACAGAACTAGAATGAAATTATTTTTCTTTAAAAGGCACACATCCAACCCCAGGAAACACATCACACCCTTAAGTAGCCTTCAGACCATAGCCTTGGCACAAAAGCATCTTTGAGCTGCTTGGGCCATTGAGGTTCTGAAGGGGTGTGTGCTCCAAGCGCCTGATGTGAAAGCTGCTTTGCCTTCTCACCTGTTTGTTGACTCGCTCGGTCTGCACGGACACGGTGCGGTGTGTGCGGTGCTCCTCCAGCACACAGATGGCACAGATACAGATCTGGTCCGTGCGGCAGTACACCTCCAGAAGCCGGTGGTGCAGTGGGCAGGTGCGGCCGCGAAGCGCTTCCCGGGGCTCCAGGAGCTGGTGGTTAGCATAGAAGGGCGTGTTCAGGTGAGGCTGCACATGGGCCTCGCAGTAGGATGCCGTGCAGGTCAAACACGAGCTGATCGCCACTTGTTTCTTCCCTGTACACACATCACATTTGATCATCTCCTCCAGGAACGGGTTGCTGTTGGCCATGGCTCCCGGTGTATTCACGTCCGACATGTGCGGCTTTCCTGTGCCGTAGTGAGCTTCTTTGTATTTCTCAGCGATATGGGCGAAGACTCGGTTGATGTTGAGCTGAGGCCGCTCGGGGAACTGGTGCTTGCAGAGCGGGCAGGTGCAGGTGGTGCTGGAGGCCCAGTAGCCTCCGATGCAACCCTGGCAAAAGTTGTGTCCGCAGGGCGTCGACACTGGGTCGTTGAACAGGTCTAAGCAGATGGAGCAGGTCAGTTCCTGCTCCGAAAACATTTCCAGGACCCCCGCCTCAGCCATCATTTTCTCCTACCAGAAGCCCTACGGGTGAGACAACATACTAGGTCACACAAAAACATTTCTACTAGTCCCAAAGGTCAACACATATGTCACAAATATTGAACTAGGCCTATACAGGTTCGATAAACCAGATTGACATGTTGTAGAGGCTGATGACTCATGCAACTATAACTAAGCAATCATAGTCACCGGGCTAGATGGGCCTTGTGGTTGTAGCCCTAATTGTATTGAAGGAAGTTGAAGACATTTGCCATCACCAGTTCAATAACCAACACAGAGCACAACAACTGGCCTACTAATTCTACTGCTGGTCGATGTTAACCGACAAGTACTTAGGCTAGGAATTTAGAATTTGGCCTTCCGTCTGAGGACTACCCAAGCTGTTGTGTGTGTGTGTGGTGGTGACCCAAGTTAACATCCCTCAGGTCACTTCTCAATCAATAGCATATTATCTTGCAGAGAAGAGGTTAGGAAAAATCTCACCAACAGAAACCGCTTTGAAAATCACAACTAGATCGTTTTAGAATGGGCCAAGGCCTATTATCCCTCACAAGGCAAACAAATGATGGTCACAAAATTACAAGGGCTGATAAACAATTAATAGTAAGGGTTGCATCACAAATAGTTATAGTAATTCCTACACAACATTTTTATCAAGCATTTTGACTATGCATTCTAAAAGATAACTAAACTTGACTAGGTGTATATTTTTGAATAAACTGAACACACCTTAACCGATACCAGAGTAGTATTTTTTTTGACAGTTTTCAGACTTGTTTGTTGTCGAATAGAGATAAGAGGTGTGTCTGACAGTGGACAAACTATCACTGGTATGCACAGGTGCATTGTGGGCCACCTCCACCGGGATTGGCCCAACACCTGTTTACGATCAGTGCTGATTCACTCTAAGTGGCTGGCTACCTTTGCTCACTCCATTTACACGTGATTCGATTCTCATTTGCGGTACGTTCCGAGAAACACAAATCCCTCTACGTTCATATCACATAAATAAAAACAATTCACAAATACAGAATACACACTCACTGTACACCGTTTTTACACAGTTGCAGCAGACAGAATTTTTCAGTGACAACATGTTTGTGGCGTCCATCTTCCATTTACACACGTGTTTAGAGATGCAGATGGCTAATTAGCACAGGTAGTCCACTCTGTTTTCAGTAAGCAATCGCTGTAATGGAAATATGGCTGTGTGCGAACCCTAAACATAATGAACGTATCTTTCATATTAGCAAGAAATACTTTTTTTTTTAAATGTACATTTACCACACACCATTTACCTTCTTTAAAAAAAATAGTATTTCTTGCTAATATGAAATATATGTTCCTTATGTTTACAAAACCGAACCTTAAGCAATGCATGGGCTCTTAACAAAAATCCAACGGTCAGAAGATACTATCGTCAATAGGCGCTACAGCAGTTACTGTCTGAATGTGGTTGTCTTTGCCATGCCTATATTTTTTCCATGGGTGTTAAGGAACTGTACACCATGAACTCATGCAAGTCACATACCACAGCAAGGAGCAAGGAGTTTATTGGCTCCCGAAACAAAAAACGTGGGAAATGCGATGATGATGCAGAAGTCTGTGTCTGGTTTTTCAGAACGTTCTTTATTTTGAGTCTATTGATATTTCTGGTCCTGCAGCATTCCATGACATTTTCAAAAGACTCTCCCACTCCTATGCTGTGTGTGTGTGATTTCTCAACTGAATTCCTACAGTGCACCTGAAAGCACAACAATAGACTGTTCTACCCCACATAGGCGTAATGGGAGCACGGAAATGCAAGAGGTTGAAATAATTATTCTGCCATGATACTGACTGACAGACAGACAAACGTCATCCATGTAATTTAAACTGATGTGTGAGCTCATGGCTTTTATCCAACCATGTTTTAAGAATCGAATAGTCACTGAAGAATAGTCTCTGATTTCAGTACTTCCATTATCATTTGAGCACAGGTCTCTGACCACAGGTTCATTTTCAGACAGACAGGCTGGCATTGAATTTCCAACATAACCATAGTATCATTCTCCGCTTAGAGGCAGGGGACTCCATACTTCCGATGCTTTCCAACCCAATTTAACATGCAATCTGTCAGGTTCCTCATTACGTTTTTTTGTAGTTTGTCCCCAAAAAAAGACTCCCTTGTCCAACCATTAATCTACCTGTGTGGCGTGCAAGTGATTTTCCTCTCGGTGACCCTAGAAATGATCAGGACACTGTGATGTCACAGGGCTTCACATCTGAGACAATGGAAAATAACATATCTCTGTATGCTCTGTGTAGACTATAGTCAGTTTTGTTGCGTGGGGCTTAGATTGTCTCAGACATACATGCTGTCAATGTATGTGAATTCCAATGCACCATCTCCCTCAATAAAAACAACAATGGTCTCTTTGTGATGCAGTAAATTACTCTTTCAACCCTAAGACCTTTCAAATGAAGTGATCCGTGAATCCAACAAATAAGTTATATAACCTCAAAAACATGGGGGCATGCTTTCAAGTTTCCCTGCCAGTCAGGTAAACAATATCCCAGGTCTTATCTACTCCAATCTACTACTAACAACTGCAGGCTGTCAAAAGGCCGATTCTTGTGTCCCATTCATGCGGCCTCTCTCAGTTTGGCCCAAAGCCAATGGCTGTCCAAAGCCCATGTTTAATTTACTGTATCCAGTCGCACCGATGTTACCATCCAAAATGACATGACACATGCATTGTGGTACTAGATTTTATACTTTACACGATTGGCGCTAGCTTGTCAAACCTGTTCACCAACAAGTTACGAAGAGGGTCACATGTAACCAAGTCTATGTAAATGGCTGTGAAGAATGGAAAATAAAATACAGTCAATGGTTGTCCTGTACGGAGGTCTACCTGGAAACTTCTGTAACTAAATCCATTGTCAACCAAGGAACAATGGTATCTGCCAAACTGGGATGTTCACTGTTACATGTTCTGATGATAATGCTACTATTGAGTTGTGTGTGTTTCATTTTGAAATGTATCTGACCCACATCAACAGTCAACGGGCAGAAGATTGGTTGGAATGAAAACATAATAGTATTTACAGTACTGTAACTGTACAACAATCAATATTGCTACACAAAAAAACATTGATAAGCAATTGGTGTAATTGTAATACAGTACATAGGCATATTTCACATACAAATAATATTTATAAAACATTTCTATAGGCTACTTGTGATCCTGTTACAAAAATTGTTGACACACAAACTTACCGTATATCTTTCTTCTGCAATGGAGTTGAAAGAATGAAATAAGTTTGTGACTGTCCTACAAAGCTGCTGTCACCACTGCCAAAGAAGGTACATCCAGCTAGTCAGGTATATGTGTGATTGTGTGTGGGTGTGTGTTGTGACGGTTGACAACAGCTTGCACAGTAGTCAGGTGAGTTAGTGAAACAACTACCGTGCCCTCAAAGTATTCACACCCCTTGATGTTTTCCACATTTTGTTGTTACAGCCTGAATTTAAAATGTATTACATTTAGATTTTGTGTCACTGATCTTAACACAATACCCCATAATGTCAAAGTGGAATTATGTTTTTAGAAATGTTTACAAATTAATAAAAATGGAAAGGTGAAATGTCAAGAGTCAATAAGTATTAAACTCCTTTGTTATGGCAAGCCTAAATAACTTCAGAAGTAAACATTTGCTGAACTAGTCAGATAAATTGCATGGACTAACTGGGTGAAATAATGGTGTTTACCACCATCTCTGTACCTCACACATACAATTTATCTGTAAGGTCTCTCAGTCGAGCAGGGAGGTTTTCCAATGTTTTGCAAAGAAGATGGGTAAAAAAAAAAGTATAAAAAATAAGATATAGAATTTTCCTTTGAACACGGTGAAGTTATTAATTACACTTTGGATGCGGTATCAATACACCCAGTCACAACAAAGATAAAGGTGTCCTTCCTAACTCAGTTGAGGAAGAGGAAGGAAGGATTTGACCATGAGGCCAATGGTGATTTAAAGCAGTTAGAGTTAAATGGCTGTAATAGGAGAAAACTGGAGGATGGATCAACAACATTGTGGTTACTCCACAATACTAACCTAAATGACAGAGTGAAAAGAAGGAAGCCTGTACAGAATACAAATATTCCAAAACATGTATTCTGTTTTCAATAAGGCACTAAAGTGATACTGTAAAATAATGTGGCAAAGAAATTAACTTTATGTCCTGAATACCAAGTGTTATGTTTGGGGCAAATACAACACAATACATCACTGAGTCACACTCTTCATATTTTCGAGCATGGTGGTGGCTGCATCATGTTATGGGTATGCTTGTCATCGTCAGAGAGTAGGGAGTATTTTTTTAAAGGATAAAAATAAAAAGAATAGGGCTAAGCACAGGCAAAGTCCTAAAGGAGAACCTGGTTCAGTCTGCTTTCCAACAGACACTGGGAGACAAATCCACCTTTCAGGAAGACCAGGAACCTGAAACACAAGGCCAAATATACACTGAGTATACCAAACATTAGGAACATCTTCTATGGCAAGACTTGAAAAATGCTATCTAGCAATGATCAACAACCTTGACAGAGCTTGAATAATTTTTAAAAGAATAAATGGGCAAATATTGTACAATCCTGGTTTGTAAAGCTTTGTAAAGCTCTTAGACTTACCCAGAAGGACTCAGATCTATAATCGCTGCCAAAATTGATTCTAACATGCATCGACTCAGGGGGATGAATACTTACCTAATTAAAATATATTAGTATTTTATTTTCCATTAATATAAAACAAGTTGCATTTTTGTGCCAGTTAGAGTATATTTTGTGTAGATCATTGACAAAATATGACAATTAAATCATTTTTAATCCCACTTTGTAACACAACAAAACGTGGAAAAAGTCAAGGGGTATTTTCAGAGATTCAACAACTACACAGCTGCAACCTGCTGCTGAAATCGCAATCTGTAAATTAGTCAGACAGACCAGAGAATAGACAGAATCTGTGTTGATCCTAAACCTATATTTACACAAATTATCATTCATTTCACAATTGCAGCTATGTTCCATGTCTGACCTGCAGGGCAAATATATTTATTGACTCTCAAGACACCCTCATGAGAACAAACACAAAGTAAAATGCTGATGAGGCTCATTATTTGTTTCAGTACTTCCCACCCATTATAGTTTCTGTTAGTTTCTGCATTAGGGAGACTACAGGGGAAAACACTTTTGTTTGTTTGGTGTTAAGGTCCATTCATCATAAAGACATTTCTCCAGCCTATTATAATTACAGAAATACCTCAGGACAGACCAAAACAATAAATGTGATTAAAACGCACTTAAACACAAGGAGAGATATGATTTGGTTGAATGCAGATACAAACGACAACAACGCCTTGGGGAGGACACAGTGCTTTTACTAATGAGAAATGTAGGTGTTGGAATGCTGCCTATCCTGACTTGACGTCATAAAGGAGGATCTAAAGTATGTAACACATGGTGCTGTGACTGTCATTCATTTGAGGTCTGTAGGTGTATGCGTTTCTCTCAAAGCTGTGGCTCAGCAGAGAGGTAGCTCCCTTCGGTGTAGTAAAGAATAAAATATAAAAAGCAGGCAATTTCACAGTGCGAATAGCACCATCAAGCAAACTGTTCTTGAGCCATAATGCAAGCATGAATGCAAAGTAAGGGTTGATATTAGCTTCCCTTTCTGATGTGCCTTTCTGGCCTTGGTCTTGTTCTGCTGATAAACTGGGTCAGATAGGCTGTTCCTTCAGAAAGTATTCATACCCCTTTACCTTTTTCCCCAGTTTGGTCAGAGGTCCAGCTCCAGGCAGAGTACTTATGTAAATGAGATTTTGCTGCATCTAATTTTCAATACATTTGCAAAAATGTCAAAAACATGTTTTCACTTTGTCATTATGGGGTATTGTGTGTAGATTGGCGAAGAAAAAAAAACATCTAGAATTTAGGCCGTAACAACAAAAATCAGCTTCGGTCAAGATGGAATTCACAGTGGTAGCAAACAGATTCTCAGGGCAACAGAGAATAGACTAATGGGGCTATAGTGCATACACGTTTGACAGCTTTTCTATACTAGTTGAAGCACTATAGTCAATCTATCATGTTATTGTTCGCCAAGCTATCTAGAAACAGAGAGAAAAAAAAAGCCAAGTATCAAGGAAATTAAGTTGTATTTTATCCATTAGACAAACATTTGTAAAACGCTAAAGTAGACAGAAAGACATATACAGGATGTGCATTTTGAAAACAGAACACTTAAAAAAAAATGTAATTACTCAAATTTGAAGGGGGGGGGAACAGGATAACAAAGACATGGTATCTTGCTGTAACACTTTCATAGATGTAATAAGCATAACCGATATCTCAACTCAAGTCCTTTTCATTGTAAAATATCTTCTTGAAGACAATGGCAGTTGTATTGAGGGAGCTTGGTGTCTTGATGTTGTTTACGAGCCTGCTTGGGATGCTCTTCATCAAAAGTTTTTGTAATGCAACAACCTGAAATGTAGTTGAGAAAAATAAACCAAATTATAATTCTGATATTTTGTATATTTATTTGTATCAATGATGATGTTTTTATTTTCTGCAGTCTGAGAAAAATATACACACAAAAAAAGAAGGAAAAACAAGAGACTCACCTAAAGAGAGGGGCATGGCCCTCGTTGTTGGCCAGGGAGAAGAAGCCGCTGTTTGGGGAGAAGTCCAGGCGGTGGGCCCTGTATATGGTTTTCCTCTGGAACGTCTGGAACGTGGGGAAGTTGGAGAAGTTGGGGAAGTTGGGGATATGAACCTGAAATGAGAAGGGTAGACACATGACACTTGATGACAGTGAAAGAGTGACATGGTTTTACTTCATTTTAAATCAATTCAAACTGTATTACTACCAAAGTCATGCTGCGATAAAACCTCTTATTTACAAGAGACCAGGTGTAGCTGTAATGATGACAAAGACAACATTAGGTGTGTGTGAGAGAGAGAGACTGACCAATCGGGCAGCCTCGTCGTCAGCCCTGGAGGCGATGGCCAGGATCTCAGAGGTGGGGTTGAAGCGGAGAGAGGTGGCGGAGGTCACCAGGTTCATGATGGCCTTCAGAGGCTTGGGGCTGTTCTGCCGCATACACTCCTCCTGGGAGTACATGTTCACCACACCTGCCGCTGACCTGAGATAATAGAAACGGTAGAAAAAGAATGTGAAAAACTTGTCTGCTACAGGTATACTATATGAAAAAATAGAATTGGGTTTTTCCACAAAATGGGTGCCTTTTGCATCCCTTTGATATTTTAAGTAGAAATTGTGCACAAGTATTACATTTTAAAAGCCTGTTATATTAAATTAGGTGCCCTTTAATTTAGAGCACATGGAGAATTCAATAAATCTGTTTTTTTTATATGAATAAAGAGTTGCTTACGTGCCAAAAACTCTGCATTTTGACATGTCCCTCCGTCAACCATGTGTCACCTCCAGGAAGATTTTAACCCACTTAACCCAAACATTTCTTCAAGTTTCACCATCATTCTACAACACTATTTTGTTATCCTTCTGAAGATAATTTATTTAATGTGATTCATTTACATCTGTCCTTCATTTTAAGATCAACCATGATACTTGAACTGAATTCTCGTTTTAATATAGTGAAACTATTCCTTTTAAAATATCCCCCCCCCCCCAAAAAAAACATAGAACACCTAATAGTCAAATCAGAATAAAAGCAGGTGAGATGGTTCTACTCTTTTTGGCCATTTTCTGGTGTTTTGTGGTGGAAAACTGAGGGGATCGAGCATAACATGTCAACCCTGTTACCCATGGATAGACAGGCTAGACATGTTAACTAATGTTCTTTTGTGAAGCTTGCATTTAAAGAACACTTCCTGTTGCACAAAACAAGATTCCATTCCCCCTGTCACGAGGAAATGTACAGCTGATTAAAGATGAAATCATCTACCCTGTTACTTTATTTGGCACCAACTATAATTGTTTTATTTAAACGCTTCAAGTGGGAAAACATGTTTTTTGTTGAACGTGCTCTTTATGACAGAATGTTAACATTTATTACACTTCTTAAAAAAGACACCTAATTGGTGGAACGACCCAACTATTCTGAAGGTTTTGTGGCAGAATCATACATTATTTTTATTTTTTTAAAGACATCTGAAGCAAGACAAACAGGACAATACACAAACATTGCAATGGTTTGATCACAATCGCTGCTGAATCATTACAGCATGGAAATGGTTGAATGAATAAATGAGCTACCCACCAACAACCTTATGTCACAAAACGACGCGAAAAATGTTGAAAACAAAATGGCTGACTCACCCGCAGGCCAGATACTGTCCGTTCTTGGATGCAGCCATGGAGGTCCCACTCACACAGCCATCATCTGTGAACCTGTTCAGGCATTTACTGCTCCTCATGTCCCATATATACACCTCACCCTCCTCTGCAACATCAAAAAGTTTTAGTACATACAGGTACCCATGTACAGCTTTAAAGGTGCAATATGCAGAACTCAATCTGCCATTTCTTTTTGCTAAAATGCTAATAGTTCGCCTGATTTCAGTTTGTGACAAAACAAGCAGTCATCACCAGGGCAGTGGTCACCTTGAGTCAAAATACATTATATTTTTAAACATGACAACAAACAAAAGCCTGAACCATTAACCTATTAAAAACTGTTCTGTAGCAATTAGGTTTGTAGTAGGATGTATTTTGGGGCGGCAGGTAGCCTCGTGGTTAGATCGTTGGACTAGTAACCGAAAAGTTGCTAGATCAAATCCCCGAGCTGACAAGTTAAAAATCTGTCGTTCTGAACAAGGCAGTTAACCCATTGTTCCTAAGCTGTCATTGTAAATAAGAAGTTGTTCTTAACTGACTTGCCTAGTTAAATAAAAGGTCAAAATAAAATATGCCCAATACTTTATCACTGCATATTGGCTATGCTTCAATTGCCCTGCTAATGTTGTTCTTCTCAGACCATTTTGAAATTATATTTCAAAAATTGTAGGTATATGATCACACTGGTAATAGATCATTTGCTGTATTACTTGAGGCACAGCTGAGTGAGCATAATCATTTGCTTTGATTTATTTTACTGGACTGATGACCTGCATCTGATGGTCAGTCTGAGTGGAAGGAGAGAGCAGTGGGGAAACTCATTTCTGCCTCATGCACCAATTCATGTTGTTTATCCCATGGCCACTTAGTCAAATATTACTCTATATAAAAAAAAGAGGCAGACGGCTAATAACACTTTGCTATACTGCTTGCAGTGTGAGTGGATGTAGGGAGAACGCGCATTGACAGTGCTGAATAACAACTTCAACATGAACTTACTGATAAAAAAACAGTCATGGTTTTAAAAGTTTTGAAATCTCAGTATCAACTTTGCTGTGCGCTCGAGGCTTCTTTTTACCATCTATGGCTTGAGGAAACTGTGCATACACAGTGATCTGAGCTATCTGATTGGCCAGAGGTAGGCCTGTAGGTGCACTTGATTTGATCTTTGGGCCTGCCGGGTAAGTGGAGTTCTACCTTCAGACACATGACATTTTTCAAAATGGGAACACTTTGCCTTCCCAGTGTTAGGGCTGCTGAATCAAGTGTACCTACCACCAACAGCACAAAACAAATAAAAAATAATAGGGACACAAGGATTTATCGCTGTTGTTTTTTTACAGAAATGTTTGGTGACCGACTTGGACCACTGAGAACCATCTCTGTTAAATATATTTTCCATAAACAAAAATATTGTTTGAAGCTTGTTTGAAGCTGTACAAAACCAAAAGTAAAAGCATAGAAATATCGCACATACAACAAATCTACTGCTTCCAAAGAGAATGACAGATCTATAACTCACATTTCTATGTGAATTTGGTCAGCTCGCCCAAAAAGTCACATATTGCAGCTTTAACTAAAATCAACTAAAAAAGGTTTTAGGATGTGATTGGGATGTTAGGCTGTGTGTCTTTTTAGACCAGGGTAAAAACCCACCAGAATTGGTGAAGACTTTGCTGCCGTCGTGGGAGAAAGCCACTCCTGCGATGTTTCCGTTGATCTTCATGCTGTTCACTACCTCCTTAGTCTGAAAAAACAACAGTGAGAATATACAGACATTTAAGCAATGCATGTATACACCGGATCCAAAACGGAGTCTTGTGTTTTGATCCATTTTGGTTGCATGGTATACCAGGTATTTGCCATCTACAATCACCTACCTTCATTGTTAACACGTGGAGGTATCCGGAGGTGCCAGTGAGAAGAGGGATTCTCCATCAGGGGAGACTTCAAACTCTTTCACTCTCTGTTCCCTCAGACCTAAGGGACAACAATATTTGTTACTGCACTCAATCACACAACCAGTCACTCACCCACTACCCATTTAAAAAAAATAACAGTCTGGCTGAGAATATACAGTGATTTTATCTTTTAACCAATCACAGAACACAATAATTTGCTCGGTAACAACTAGGCTTGGGCAGTATACCGTCAATACAGTTGAAACTTTATTTTTTATACATTTTAATATTTGTAGCTACTTTAAGTAAATACCTGCAGTCCATTTGAGCAATACGTTAGGACATAAAGCAGTTCCCATTCTTCATTTCCCCCGGTCACATAATGTTTCATTATGAAGCTTACCGTTAGTTCCCAGTAACGTGGTGTTTGGTTTACAAGCACACCGATGAGAGACTGGAGCCTTGTGAGTCACTCAATGTTTTGCACCACGTGCCAGGTGATCTAGGGGCGGCAGGTAGCCTGGCAGGTAGGAGAGTTGGGCCAGTAACCGAAAGGTTGCTGGTTCGAATCCCCGAGCTGACAAGTCAAAAATCTGTCGTTCTGCCCCAGAGTAAGGCAGTTAACCCACTGTTCCCCAGGCGCTGTTGATGCCGATTAAGGCAGCATCCCGCACCTCTCGGAATTAAAAGGGGTTGGGTTAAATGCGTAAGACACATTTCAGTTGAATACGTTCAGTTGTACAACTGACTAGGTATCTCCCTTTCCCCTTGTTACACAACTAAATGTTTGCCAGCTAGATATCAAATAAAATGTTATTTGTCACATGCACAGTGAATTGCTTAAAAGTGTTCACTCAAATCAACAAATAAAATAGAAAAATTAAAAATTAAAGAGCAACGATAAAATAACTAACGAGGCTAAACACAGGGGGTACCGGTACAGAGTCAATGTGCGGGGCCCAGGTTTGTCGAGGTAAAATGTACAAAAGCTGAAGAACATACGCACATCCAGGTACTTTCCACGGGTGCTGGAGTTGTAAGCACACTCATGGAAAACAGAAAGAAAAACGCTGCACACTGCTGCTCATGCTCCCAGGTAAGGTCCTGGATGGCAGGAAGATTGGCTCCAGTGACGTACTGGGCCGTAAACACTACCCTATGTAGTCCCTTGCGGTCGGAGGCTGAGCAGTTGCCATACTAGGCGGCTGTAAAACTTTGAGGATCTGAGGACCAATGCTAAATCTTTTCAGTCTCCTGAGGGGGAATAGGTTTTGTCGTGCCCTCTGTCTTGGTGTGTTTGGACCATGACAGTTTGTTGGTGATGTGGACACCAAGGAACTTGGGGGCGTACTCAACCCTCCTTTTCCTGTAGTCCACGATCATCTCCTTTGTCTTGATCATGTTGAGGGAGAGGTTGTTGGCGACCTCTCTATAGGCTGTCTCATCGTTGTCAGTGATCAGGCCTACCAACGTGTGTCGTCGGCAAACTTCATGATGTTGTTGGAGTCGTGCTTGGCCATGCAGTCATGGGTGAACAGGGAGTACACGAGGAGACTGAGCACGCGCCCCTCGAGGATCAGCGTGGCGGATCTGTTGTTACCTACCCTTACCACCTGGGGGAGGCCCGTCAGGAAGTCTAGGATCCAGTTGCAGAGGTAGGTGTTTAGGCCCAGGGTCCTTAGCTTAGTGATGAGGGCAATATGGTGTTGAACGCTGAGCTGTAGTCAATGAATAGCATTCTAACATTACTTTTGTCCAGGTGGGAAAGAGCAGTGAGGAGTGCAACAGAGATTGCTTCATCCGTGGATCTGTTAGGATGGTATGTGAATTGGAGTGGGTCTAGGGTATCCGGGAGGATGCTGTTGATGTGAGCCATGACCAGCCTTTCAAAGCACTGCATGGCTACAGACGTGAGTGCTACGGGTCGGTAGTCATTTTAGGCAGGTTACCTTGGTATTCTCGGGCACAGGAACTATGGTGGCCTGCTTGAAACATGTTGGTCAGGGACTGGTGAAAAGATCAGTGAAGACACTTGCCAGTTGGTCAGCGCATGCTCGGAGTTCACATCCTTGTAATCCGTCTGGCCCTGCGGCCTTGTGAATGTTGACATGTTTAAAAGTCTTATTCAGTGCCATCAGAGACTCTGGGTTCGCGCCCAGGCTCTGTCGTAACCGGCTGCGACCGGGAGGTCCGTGGGGCGACGCACAATTGGCCTAGAGTCGTTGGGGTTAGGGAGGGCTTGGCCGGTAGGGGAATCCTTGTCTCATCGCGCACCAGCGACTCCTGTGGCGGGTCGGGCGCAGTGCGCGCTAACCAAGGTTGCCAGGTGCACGGTGTTTCCTCCGACACATTGGTGCGGCTGGCTTCCGTGTTGGAATGGCGCTGTGTTAAGAAGCAGTGCGGCTTGGTTGGGTTGTGTATCGGAGGGCGCATGACTTTCAACCTTCGTCTCTCCCGAGCCCGTACGGGAGTTGTAGCGATGAGACAAGATAGTAGCTACTAAAACAATTGGATACCACGAAATTGGGGAGAAAAAGGGGTACAATTCAAAACAAAAAAATCAAAGAAAAAGGTCTTACATCAGCTGCGGAGAGCGTGATCACACAGTCGTCCGGAACAACTGGTGCTCTCTTGCGTGCTTCAGTGTTGCTTGTCTTGAAGCGCGCATAGAAGTCATTTAGCTTGTCTGGTTCGCTTGTGTCACTGGGCAGCTCGCGGCTGTGCTTCCCTTTGTAGTCCGTAATAGTTTGCAAGTCCTGCCACATCCGACGAGCGTCGAAGCCAGTGTAGTAAGATTCAATCTTAGTCCTGTATTGACTTTTTGCCTGTTTAATGGTTCGGAGTAGGGCAGAGCAGGATTTCTTATAAACGTCTGGATTAGAATCCCACTCCTTGAAAGTGACAGCTCTACTCTTTCGCTCAGTCCGGATGTTGCCTGTAATCCTTGGCTTATGTACTGTAGCGGTTTCAGGGGTTGTGTGGTGGATGGACGTTATGTGCCTGCAAGGTTTCTTTGTTTTCTGGCTGCCAGGACCATGGACAGCTCAGAGGAAACTGCCAGACTGCAGTAGAACAGCCATACCTGTCTCCAGTTGTAATTAGAGACTAAACGGCAGACAGATAAATCCAATCATGGGGCTCTACTTAACCGCGCCCTGGGTTTGTTTCTTTGTCTTTCCTTTGTCCCAGGCAGGTGAACGAGGAGGCGGCTATTGGAGAGACTGAACATACGGTAGAGGAAGTGGTTTACCGGAATAATGGAACTGGAGATTTCAACAAGGAGTGAACCCCAAAGACCAAGAGTGGAGGACCTTTCACTGGTGACGACGTATTTACTTTGAGTTTTGTATATCACGAACCCTGCAGGTACCTGAAAAAATAATGGACTGGTGGTGTGTGTTTGTATGTGTAAACCCTGCCGTACCAGATTATGGCGCCGAAACCGCCACAGTACGTACTGTTACTGTGTGGACGACATCATCGATGCACTTATAGATGAAGCCAGTGACTCATGTTGTGTACTCAATGCCATCGGAAGAATCCCAAAACATATTCTAGTCTGTGCTAGCAAAACAGTCCTGACGCTTAGAATCTGCGTCATCTGACCACTTCCGTATTGAGTGATTCACTGGTACTTCTTGCTTTAGTTTTTGCTTGTAGGCAGGAATCTGGAGGATTGAATTATGGTCAGATTTGCCAAATGGAGGGCGAGGGAGAGCTTTGTACACGCCTCTGTGTGTGGTGTAAAGATGAGCGAGAGGTTTTCTTTACCCTCTCGTTGCACATGCTAGTAGAAATTAAGTCAAAAGGATTTAAGTTTCCCTGCATTAAAGTCCCCGGCCACTAGGAGCGCCGCCTCTGGATAAGCATTTTCTTGTTTGCTTATGGCCTTATACAGCTCGTTGAGTGTGATCTTAGTGCCAGCATCGGTTTGTAGTGCTAAATAAATAGTGTGGTCTAAAGCTTAACATGAGATACTCTACCTCAGGCAAACTAAACCTTGAGACTTAGTTAATATCAGAATTCGTGCACCAGCTTTTATTGACAAATAGACACAGACTGCCACCCCTTGCACGGAAAACCCAGCCAGCTGTATGTTATCCATGCCGTCGTTCAGCCACGACTTGTGAAACGCAAGATATTACAGTTTTTAATGTCCCGTTGGTAGGATAGTCTTGATCTGAGTTCATTATCCAATAATTGCACGTTGGCTAATAGGACTGCCTCCAGTATTTATGCTGCAGTAGTTTATGTGTCGGGGGGCTAGGTTCAGTTTGTTATATCTGGAGTACTTCTCCAGTCCTATTCAGTGTCCTGTGTGAATTTAAGTGTGCTCTCTCTAATTCTCTTTCTTTCTCTCTCGGACGACCTGGGCCCTAGGACCATGCCTCAGGACTACCTGACATGATGACTCCTTGCTGCCCCCAGTCCACCTGGCCGTGCTGCTGCTCCAGTTTCAACTGTTCTGCCTTATTATTATTGGACCATGCTGGTCATTTATGGACATTTTAACATCTTGGCCATGTTCTGTTATAATCTCCACCCGGTACAGTCAGAAGAGGACAGGCCACCCCACATAGCCTAGTTCCTCTCTCGGTTTTGGCCTTTCTAGGGAGTTTTTCCTAGCCACCGTGCTTCTACACCTGCATTGCTTGCTGTTTGGGGTTTTCGGCTGGGTTTCTGTACAGCACTTTGAGATATCAGCTGATGTACGAAGGGCTATATAAATACATTTGATTTGATTTGACTGATCCACTCGCTGTCGGATTCTTACTACATTTTACATTACATTTAAGTCATTTAGCAGACGCTCTTATCCAGAGCGACTTACAAATTGGTGCGTTCACCTTATGACATCCAGTGGAGCAGCCACTTTACAATAGTGCATCTAAATCTTTTAAGGGGGGTGAGAAGGATTACTTTATCCTATCCTAGGTATTCCTTAAAGAGGTGGGGTTTCAGGTGTCTCCGGAAGGTGGTGATTGACTCCGCTGTCCTGGTGTCGTGAGGGAGTTTGTTCCACCATTGGGGGGCCAGAGCAGCGAACAGTTTTGACTGGGCTGAGCGGGAACTGTACTTCCTCAGTGGTAGGGAGGCGAGCAGGCCAGAGGTGGATGAACGCAGTGCCCTTGTTTGGGTGTAGGGCCTGATCAGAGCCTGGAGGTACTGAGGTGCCGTTCCCCTCACAGCTCCGTAGGCAAGCACCATGGTCTTGTAGCGGATGAGAGCTTCAACTGGAAGCCAGTGGAGAGAGCGGAGGAGCGGGGTGACGTGAGAGAACTTGGGAAGGTTGAACACCAGACGGGCTGCGGCGTTCTGGATGAGTTGTAGCGGTTTAATGGCACAGGCAGGGAGCCCAGCCAACAGCGAGTTGCAGTAATCCAGACGGGAGATGACAAGTGCCTGGATTAGGACCTGCGCCGCTTCCTGTGTGAGGCAGGGTCGTACTCTGCGGATGTTGTAGAGCATGAACCTAGGCACCCCGACCTACACCAACTCATTCAAGGGTTTATTATTTTTACTATTTTCATCATAGTTGAATAGAGAAGACAAACTATAAAATAACATATGGAATCATGTAGGAACCCCAAAATTTGTAAACAAATCTAAATATATTTTTGATTCTTCAAAGTAGCCACCCTTTGCCTTGATGACAGCTTTGCACACTCTTGGCATTCTCTCAACCAGCTTCACCTGGAATGCTTTTCCAACAGTATTGACGGAGTTACCACATATGCTGAGCACTTGTTGGCTGCTTTTCCTTCACTCCAAATCAAATCATCCCAAACCATCTCAATTGGGTTGAGGTTGGGTGATTGTGGAGGCCAGGTCATCTGATGCAGCACTCCATCACTCTCCTTCTTGGTCAAATAGCCCTTACACAGCCTGGAGGTGTGTTAGGTCATTGTCCTGTTGAAAAACAAATGATAGTCCTACTAAGCGCAAACCAGATGGGAATGGCGTATCACTGCAGAATGCTGTGGTAGCCATGCTGGTTAAGTATGCCTTGAATTCTAAATAAATCACTGACAGCGTCACCAGCAAAGCACTGCCACACCACCACCTCCATGTTTCACGGTGGGATCCACACATGCGGAGATCATCCGTTCACCTACTCTGACTCAGACACAGCGGTTGGAACCAATAATCTCAAATTTGGACTCATCAGACCAAAGTACAGATTTTATCCGGTCTAATGTCCATTGCTCGTGTTTCTTGGCCCAAGAAAGTCTAGTGGTTTCATTGCAGCAATTCAACCATGAAGGCCTGATTCACGCAGTCTCCTCTGAACAGTTGTTGTTGAGATGTGTCCGTTACTTGAACTCTGTGAGGTATATATATATAATGAACGTATCCTCTGCAGCAGAGGTAACACTGGGTCTTCCTTTCCTGTGGCGGTCCTCATGAGAGTTACATCATAGCGCTTGATGGCTTTTGCGACTGCGCCTGAAGAAACTTTCAAAGTTCTTGACATTTTCTGGATTGACTAACCTTCATGTCTTAAAGTAATGCTGGACTGTCATTTCTCTTTGATTATTCTTGCCATAATATGGACTTGGTCTTTTACCAAATAGGTCTCTTCTGTATACAACCCCTACCTTGTCACAACACAACTGATTGTCTCAAACAGTTTAAGGAAAGAAATTCCACAAATTAACATTTAACAAGGCACACCTGTTAATTGAAATGCATTCTAGGTGACTACCTCACAAAGCTGGTTGAGAGAATGTCAAGAGTGTGCAAAGCTGTCATCAAGACAAAGGGTGACTATTTCGAAGAATTTCAAATATAAAATATATACCCGGCACCATTAAATTCCATTAAAATATATCTTATAACTATTAATTGAACCGTCTAAAATGTGCTAAATACTCTGCAGTTGTGCATTTAGTTTGCTAACTTACAGTAGTTATATAGCTGGTTAGCTTCTTGCAAAAAACAAGCTTCTCCTGGTAACAGCAGAGAATGCCCTCCTGGATCAAGAGCCTTGCCGTCTAATATTTGTTTTGTGTGTGTGCAGCAAATTGTGAGGATTGTTTTTTTGTTTTTTGTATAACTTTGAGCAGGGATGTCTGTCCTACAATTAACTTAGGTCAGAGACTGTATAAAATTTGACATGTACTTGTTAGCATTGCTAACCTTCGGTTTACAGAGGCTCAGTGGGGTTTGTGTTCAGTGCCAGTATTGCCTTATATCTTGGGATGGCACAAGGTCAGTATAAAGGATTGACAATCTCAATACCCCCCAAGCCTAGTAATGAAAGGCTATGTCCCTACCTAGCAGCCAACGGGTTAGATTACTACCTAACAGCCAACGGTTTAGATTACTACCTAACAGCCAACGGTTTAGATTACTACCTAACAGCCAACGGGTTAGATTACTACCTAACAGCCAACTGGTTAGATTCCTACCTAACAGCCAACTGGTTAGATTACTACCTAACAGCCTTGGGGTTCTAGTGACTCCTCATTGCTTCCTCCTCCTCACCCCTGACAGTGTGGACTGGGATGACCTTGCCCTCCATCATGTCGTAGATGTAAAACAGCTTGTTCCTGAAACTGGTGGCCACCACCTGCTCCCCGTCCACGCTGAACTGGGCCTTGTGTACCGGGAACTTCTCCAGGTGAATACTCTGAATCATAGGATTGGTCTTCCCATCAACCTGGAGAGGAAGGAGAGACATTTAGAGTGAGGTAGAAGGTAATTCATTAAAGTACAAACTTGTCTGTTAGTGTGCGAAGCTGTCATCAAGACAAAGGATGGCTACTTTGGTAGTCCATTGAAAGTTAGTATTTTTTTAGGGGCGTATAGTTTGTATGGTCAAACAAAAGACCTGGAGGATATTATTAAAAGCATATAGTCCCAACTGGCCCGTTTATGACGTTCCCTATACCATGTCTCACGATGACAGCCACAAGAATGCCTGAGAGAAGACTGAAGCTGATGAGTAAAATGAATACCTGGAACAGAGAGATGGACTGGTCGAGCCCTGCTGTCATGACAACCTGGGCGGAGGGGTGGAACTGCACCGTGGTCAGCCGGTCCTCAAGACGGCCGGTCGTTGTTGGCGTGTAGGCACTTTTTCATCTGCAAGAGAGTTAAATACATCCAGCATAAAACGTACAATAACAATACTCTATTTGAAAATAATCTATTTTATTTAACTATGGATGTCAGTTAAGAACAAATTCTTATTTACAATGATGGCCTACCCCGGCCAAACCTGAACAACGCTGGGCCAAATGTGCGGCGCCCTATGGGACACCCAATCACGGCCGGATGTGATACAGCCTAGATTCGAACCAGGGACTGCAGTGACACTGAGATGCAGTGCCTTAGACAGCTGCGCCACTCGGGAGCCCACTATTGTGATATCGATTGTGAAAACCACATGATCTAATACTGGAAAATGTCATGGTTTTATAACTCCCAAATCTCTAAAGAACTCTGGTTAGAGTCCCCATTTGCAGTCAGAGAGAGAGCTGGTTGTTTTACTCAAACTTAATCTCAAATTTAGTAGTGGTGAGATGATAGGAGAACAGAACTCACCCGTATGATTCCTTTGGGAAGACTGTCGGATGAGCCAACAGAGTTGCCCGTCTTCCTCATCAGGTCATCTCCATCCTCATCATCAGAGTCATCTTTAGTTTTTGAAAATAGACACATCTTTCATTGAAAAGAAACAAATTAGATTCAGCAGCGTGCCAATTTTTTCTTGAGCGGATGGTCAGTGGGCCGGAACATAATTACAAATCATTTGTAGACTTCAAATTGAGAAGTCCAAACATATATACAATGTTATTAAAGCAATCATTTCAAACAGTCTATACCATGAAAAGAGTAGGTGTTCATAATGTTTTGTACACTTAGTGTGTATCTTTTGTGGTCCTTCTGTAGCTCAGTTGGTAGAGCATGGCGCTTGTAACGCCAGGGTAGTGGGTTCGATCCCCGGGACCACCCATACGTAGAATGTATGCACACATGACTGTAAGTCGCTTTGGATAAAAGTGTCTGCTAAATGGCATATATTATTTATTATTATTATTATATTATGCATGGAAATACTTTGGAACAGATTTCCAAAATTAAATCACTTGGAGCTGACTTGGTGTTTTTACAGTCTTATGTTAAAATCATTTTATATATATATATATATATATATAAATGTTTTTAACATAAGACTGTAAAAATATATATATATATATATATATATAACTTCAGAAAACTTGGGAGGGCGAAATAAAATCACCAAAATTTGGCCAGCGGCAGTCAGTTGGGGGAACCCTGCTATATACCCTCTCATCATTATATAGTAGTGTCATTTAATTATTTAATCAGTGTTCATAAATTCCAATTATATTTATCTGTCTGATACCCAGAGGTTGTAAAGCTCTGGTCTTAAATAAAACAGACAGAATTCCCAGCTCACAATTGATCAGATCCCAATTTATTTGCGAGAGCTCTCAAGTTTTCCCAAATACATTCCTTCTTATACATTTACATTTAAGTCATTTAGCAGACGCTCTTATCCAGAGCGACTTACAAATTGGTGCATTCACCTTATGACATCCAGTGGAGCAGCCACTTTACAATAGTGCATCTAAATCTTTTAAGGGGGGTGAGAAGGATTACTTTATCCTATCCTAGGTATTCCTTAAAGAGGTGGGGTTTCAGGTGTCTCCGGAAGGTGGTGATTGACTCCGCTGTCCTGGCGTCGTGAGGGAGTTTGTTCCACCATTGGGGGGCCAGAGCAGCGAACAGTTTTGACTGGGCTGAGCGGGAACTGTACTTCCTCAGTGGTAGGGAGGCGAGCAGGCCAGAGGTGGATGAACGCAGTGCCCTTGTTTGGGTGTAGGGCCTGATCAGAGCCTGGAGGTACTGAGGTGCCGTTCCCCTCACAGCTCCGTAGGCAAGCACCATGGTCTTGTAGCGGATGCGAGCTTCAACTGGAAGCCAGTGGAGAGAGCGGAGGAGCGGGGTGACGTGAGAGAACTTGGGAAGGTTGAACACCAGACGGGCTGCGGCGTTCTGGATGAGTTGTAGCGGTTTAATGGCACAGGCAGGGAGCCCAGCCAACAGCGAGTTGCAGTAATCCAGACGGGAGATGACAAGTGCCTGGATTAGGACCTGCGCCGCTTCCTGTGTGAGGCAGGGTCGTACTCTGCGGATGTTGTAGAGCATGAACCTAGGCACCCCGACCTACACCAACTCATTCAAGGGTTTATTATTTTTACTATTTTCATCATAGTTGAATAGAGAAGACAAACTATAAAATAACATATGGAATCATGTAGGAACCCCAAAATTTGTAAACAAATCTAAATATATTTTTGATTCTTCAAAGTAGCCACCCTTTGCCTTGACAGCTTTGCACACTCTTGGCATTCTCTCAACCAGCTTCACCTGGAATGCTTTTCCAACAGTATTGACGGAGTTACCACATATGCTGAGCACTTGTTGGCTGCTTTTCCTTCACTCCAAATCAAATCATCCCAAACCATCTCAATTGGGTTGAGGTTGGGTGATTGTGGAGGCCAGGTCATCTGATGCAGCACTCCATCACTCTCCTTCTTGGTCAAATAGCCCTTACACAGCCTGGAGGTGTGTTAGGTCATTGTCCTGTTGAAAAACAAATGATAGTCCCACTAAGCGCAAACCAGATGGGAATGGCGTATCACTGCAGAATGCTGTGGTAGCCATGCTGGTTAAGTATGCCTTGAATTCTAAATAAATCACTGACAGCATCACCAGGCCTGATCAGAGCCTGGAGGTACTGAGGTGCCGTTCCCCTCACAGCTCCGTAGGCAAGCACCATGGTCTTGTAGCGGATGCGAGCTTCAACTGGAAGCCAGTGGAGAGAGCGGAGGAGCCGGGTGACGTGAGAGAACTTGGGAAGGTTGAACACCAGACGGGCTGCGGCGTTCTGGATGAGTTGTAGGGGTTTAATGGCACAGGCAGGGAGCCCAGCCAACAGCGAGTTGCAGTAATCCAGACGGGAGATGACAAGTGCCTGGATTAGGACCTGCGCCGCTTCCTGTGTGAGGCAAGGTCGTACTCTGCGGATGTTGTAGAGCATGAACCTACAGGAACGGGCCACCGCCTTGATGTTAGTTGAGAACGACAGGGTGTTGTCCAGGATCATGCCAAGGTACTTAGCGCTCTGGGAGGAGGACACAATGGAGTTGTCAACCGTGATGGCGAGATCATGGAACGGGCAGTCCTTCCCCGGGAGGAAGAGCAGCTCCGTCTTGCCGAGGTTCAGCTTGAGGTGGTGATCCGTCATCCACACTGATATGTCTACGCACATACATACATGAGTCTAACCAGTTTACAACCCCTCAGCTGACAGTTCCAGGCTCCCCCAGACACCATAACCCTGGAGGAGCCCTCCCTGTCCTCTCTTATCTCCACATACTTTCCTTTCTTCCTAGGTACATCCCATATAACCCCTTCCTAATGAACAAACATTATTTAATACTACAAGACAGGGTAGAATTCTTGCCAGTTATAGTGCAGTATACCTCATTTAGTCATTATTGATTTTTTTTTAAATCGCATAACAAGTAGGTAATCATCAGTGAGGGGCATCTCTCATAACATATTACATGGACCATAGATGTTGATTACCAAAATGTGAGTTTACCTTCTTTCTTATTCTTTTTCCAGACTTTTGACTCTGCCCAGGACGGCATTCCACCCGTTGCTTTTTGGAACCTGGCAAAAATGTGTTGGAAGTGTGAGTTTGAACCACCAGATCCCAGTGGTATTTACTCCATGGCTTTGTTACTAACATCCACTTACTGTTCCTTCATCCTCTGCTGTAACTTCTGTTTGGACATCTTGGCCATCTTGCGTCACTCTTGGTCAGGTCTCTACGGAACCGGTGTGTCATGTCCACTCTTAAGAAACGGGAGAGAAAGGTCATGGAAGAATAAACATAGTGAAGTTAACTGCTAGGGATGTAACCGATACGCATCAGGCCCTGGTTCAAATGCGAAAGACCATGGACCATGCATCGGTCAGAGAATCGATTCAAACGTTTTAAAGTGTCAGTTCACTTTTTTTTTTTTGAAGGTTTTGCTCGTGTTCCTTTCTTTCTTTCTACCTTCCAAAAATGCCTCTGATCTTTTGTGAAAGCTAATGCGTCCTCTCCTTCAGCGTCAAACTAAGCATGCAACTGCGTTGACAGTCATTGATCTACAAGTCATTTTACATGTCACACAACCCCGAGCAATGTCAGTAGCCTACTCAAACTGTGCGCTGCTGCTTCGCATCGCATCGATTTCGCATCGATTTGTTCTTCTCATCAAACCAAATCGTTGCAAACTAAAACGTGTCATTCCTGCGAGTGAGTGCTTGACTGGGGTAGGAGCTCACCGGAGCAGAGGACCAGCACCTCAAATGTTCTACTGCTTTGAGCTCCTGTTCATCTTATAGAATATTAGCTCAAAAGGTATTGTGGCGCTCCTGCACCTAAATATAAAACGGTATCGGCCCCCAAAATGAGTACCGGAACCTATTTCAGTCCAAGTCAAGCACTACTTTCTGTATCATACTGGAGCCCATGTATCTAGATACATATCAATTCATCTTCAAAAAAGAAAGATGCATATCACTGGTAACGGCTCTTACAAGCAATGTTTGATTCACATATCAATGTAATTGACATTAGGATTTACATGACTACAGCTATGATGTAGAAACATGAAGTGAGAAGCATTTGCACATGATGATGCTGAAAAGAAACAATAAGACACCGTTGTTGCAGGTACTAACTCTTCCTCCAGATCATCATCATCATCATCCTCCCACACCGCTGTCCTGGTTGTCTGAACCGTCAGCCGTGCTTCATCCTCTACATCGGATTCGCTGGAATCGTCATCATCCAGAAGTGTGGCACCGCCATCCTCTCTGTCCTGTTTGACAAGAAATTGATTTGATAAAAACTGACTGCAATGAAACTAAAAAAGTAAACGATATGTGACAGACGGATATGACACTGGAGATTATTAGTCTAGTACCTGGTTGTAACTAGCTATTAATCAATATTGGATTTACATCTATGCTATGCTGACAATGTGACAACATAATCCAGAGAACCTTGGCAGGCAGGGTCATTCTGCATGGAATCAGGGGTGTATTCATTACGCCGACGTTTCGGATTGGAATGGCAACCGTAAAATTAAAACTACAACTTCCGTTTAAGAACCCAACAGATTTTACGTCACGTTGAAGAGCGTTTGGAGTTGTTGCAAAACGTTTTGTAACAGACGAAACGTTAAGCTACAGAACCGGCGTAATGAATACACCCTAGATGTAACTAATGAATTCCTACCTTCACGAGCCTTTCCACAAGATCATCTTCAGCACCAAAAACAAGATATTCAAGAAGTTTTACAGATGCATCTTCTTCGCCTAAAACAGTCACTGCTTGGGCGTTTTTGTGTCTTTTTAACACTTCTTCCTCGTAGTCAGGCTCTGGTTCCGAGACTCTCTTCATCGTCTCTCTCCCCTTTCTAGAGTGTATACCGACTCTGTCCATGTTTATCGTTTAAACCTTAGCATATGAAACGAATTGCAAATTGTCTCAGGATACACTAGAATTTAGCAAGATTCAGTAGACCCCTAGATGTGCTAGCTAGCCTTTTACAATAACATGCCTCATGCGCCGAATGTTTTCCACATGGACTGGCTGCAACGCTGTGTTAGTTGTGAGCAAAGTCAACGCGTGGCTGCACTATTTCACAAAGTTACAAAGTATGTGCACAGAGAAGAACTCAGCCCACGCAACGCTCCAACGGTGTAGGTGTTTTATTAATCAGTTGGTTTGAGCGCAGGCTTACTGCAACATTCACTATCACGTGATTCTTTTTTCTTGACTCCTGAACTCGGAATAAATTGATTTTTTTTCTCTCTTTACAAACAAACGGTCTCACAAAAATACTTGCGCCCTGTTCTCCATGGGTTGTAGAAAGATATTAAACTATTGCCTTTGACATTGACAAAAAGTTTACATGTATTTTGAATGTAATGTTCTTAACTATCTCATCAATCTGTATTTATTTATGTTTTCTTTGAGAGTGTACATATTAGTGTAATCATTGGGTATGTGTGAAAGTATGTGAGAGACAGGCAAGAGACAGATACAAATCATACAAAATAAAGATAAAAGACTATGCATAGAAAAAGCATAACAATTATGCATAATGGGAACATATTATCTTCATATACAGTATTGGAATTGGGAACTTTCCTATATTTTCAAATACACATCTGTATTCTCTTACATTTCCCTCCTGGTACCCATCCAGCCATAGGCCATAGTTGAGATAATTATTTTGTAAAAATACAAGAGATTTACAGAGGTGATCACAAATCAAACGATCAAAGGGGTGCAAGAGAGACAGAGGGATTATGTAAATTGCCAGAAGGAGCAGAAGGGAAAGCAGAAGCTCTAAATAGCAACTGTCAATGGCCCATTTTCAAGCCCACCCTTGGCCTCCAACCAACAGATTCTCAGTTTCAGGCTGACCCTAGCCCCTATTAATGGACCCTTCTTCATTCCAAATACTGTATGATCAGCAGGATGATAATAGCTCTACTTTGACCTTGGAAACCTCTCCCGAAGAGCTGTATAGAATATAATGGGCCACAAACCATACCCCTTCCCCCACTGGAAATGTATGCATCAAAATGTGTTGAAAAAGACACTTATTATATTAATATTGTGCTTCAATGTCATATAAACACATTTTCACCAAGGTCAATACAAACAAATCTGGTGTGAAATGCCTTCTCAGTTTGCAAGTATATTACATATATTGAAATCATGTACTTAAAACAGCAAATGGAACATTGAAATCTGGTGTGAAATGTTCAGTTGGGTCAACCTCTTTGCAGATAGGAAGGAATCAAAAAAGAATAAGCAATATGGTAAAACCCATGCAGTGACAGGTAGCCTAGTGGTCAAGAGTGTTGGGCCAATAACCAAAAGGTCACTGGTTTGTATCTCCAAACTGACTTAGGCACTTAACCCGAGTTGCTCTGGATAAGTGTCTGCTAAAATGCCATGTCAAGAGAGTCTATTAAATGTGACTGCAGACACACAGATCAATGCTGCTAATATGTTTATTAGATGTTGATGGCTAACCCTTTCCTAATGCTTCTTGCAAAAAGCACAGCCCTTGAATGGCTTTGAGATGGCCCTGGAAATGGCCCGGAACACCCTGACCAACAGGGGACGTTTACGGGACTCCTGTGCAGGTGCTGGTGGCAGGTCATCCTCAAGTTGGGGAATGAATGAGACAAGATGATCATCATCTGTGATAAGAGAACATTGCAGGATCAGAATTGAACATGACAAATGTACTTCCATTCTCTCTGACCACAGTCTAAACCAACCAGACAAAAGGTAATACAGCAAAATGACAGCATCTACCATTTGGACTTTGGGAAATGTAAGAGTCGCTACAATGTATGCCTGACAGCTCGTCAAAACTCAGTGGCCTTAATCAGAGAAAACATTACGGGACCAGAGATGAATAAACCTCAGCATTAAGCTCAGTAAAGCTGCATTCACTCTGACCACTGGCCACATCTTGGCAATGCATCAAAATAAAACGATCATCATTGTGTGTCGCTTACGCAGCGCAACTCGAGAGGTGCTGAAACACTGCGAAGGCAGCTCCTTTTGAGCGGGGTTGCTCTCTGGTTCCACTCTGCCCTTGAACACCTGTTGCAGAGTAAATTCATCCTTCCATTAGACGCCCCACAATGTCTCACTCTGACCCCATTAGCTTTGGATTCTATTTCAGCTGTAATGAAGGGGAAAAACACCAAACATGGAGCTCCATACCTTGATCCTGACCGTTGGCAACTTTGGGCAGCAACTGAACCTCCGGCCCTGACTCTTCTTCTTCACTCTGGCAGAGGGGACATGACAAGTCTCTGTATCGCCAACAGCTGTAGAAGTGCACCTCACAGGCAATGTGGTGTCAAGGCAGTTGGCATGGAGCTCAGACATGTACTCAACAACAAGGTCACTGGAGGCCTGGCTAGTGCCTGACCTGTGGGTACTTGTGGCCTGAGAGAGACAACTCTCTGACCTGTACACAATATCTGGGGGCAGAAGAGATAAAATAATTAAGCTCAGGATTATGTTGTGCATATTTTACAATAATACACAATCTTGAAAATCGAATGAACACAATTGCAATTAAACTATTAAGCTCAATATGAGTGAATCCTATATTCAACAGGAGCTAATCAATTTATTGCATATTAGAAAATAAAATAAATGAAAAGTGTTCATTTCACTTACCATGCACAAAGGTTGCGGCAGACACATCATCGGTCAACGCGTCCATCGCCTGGCTACTCATCACCATACAAACCTGAGAGGTTTTAGATGAGACATCCTCGTAGATGTCACGGACAGACATCACATGAAGATGATCCTCTTCACCCACATCAGGCTCATCATCTTCTAGTCTGTTCAGAATGGAGCCCAACATCTCTGTGGCAACTTGGCACTCTTTGGTCATCTGCTCGCCTACAGATGAGCGCTCTGAGCCAGCTACTCCGGCTTTGATCACATTCAGAACCTTTGTGAGGATCTTCTTTGCGCTGTGTCGGACTAACTCCTGGCTGACTGCAACTGTTGGGCCTTTGAGGTCATTGTTGGTAGACACTTCCATGTCCTGGATTTTGTCAGCGGTTACATGGGTATCCTGGTGGTCTTGCTCATTGTTGAGGAGGCAACCAGTGTACAAACTCTTCAGCTTGTCCACAGCTGTGCTGTAAAGTTTCTGGGAGGATAACTGGACCTGTTCCCAGAACTTGCTCCGCTCTGCCCTACTCACCTCAACTGCCTCGTTTAAGTCCACTAGAAGGGACTCAAGAACGTGAGTTGAGGCCTCAGCAATGTTCTTTGAGGAGACGTGGGCTGACAGGATGTCCACGGTTAAAGGAGAATCTCTTATGACCTGAGTCACTACCCGTTGTGCCTTGGCAGGGTATTCTGCCATTAGGCTGTCGGTCTGAAGGTCAGCAGAATGCTGCTTTTTCTTCTGTGTGGTCACGTCCTGTGCAGTGAGTGGATGGCTTAGGATAATTGTTTCCTGAACCCTCTCTGATGGTGGGAAAGGACAATCAATGAGCAGGGAGTGGTAGATGGCAGTGGAAGATATTTCTGGGTGTTCTCTCACAGCCTCCGGCTCCATGATTGCTGAGGTGCCCTGAAGCATCTCACCAATTTCCAGATTGTCGATGCTCTTGACACCCGACGCTAGACGTGCTAGAAGGTTTCTAGCCATCTGGAGCGGATCAAAGGACTCATCTGAGTTGCTGTCAAGCTCTGTTTTTAACACTTGCAGGACAGTTCTGACTCCCGCTGCTGACCAGACAGGGAGCATCCTCGGGTCGGAGTGGGAGCGAGACAGAGGTGAGTGGTTCGAGGGACCACTGCAGCCCTGTGAGGATCTGGATCCCACCTCCAGCTCAAGCTCAGACATGGATGCCTTGAGTTTGACTGCAGCTTTCTGGACCATGTCCCTTGCCACACCATCAATGTCGAGGTCTTCAATCCCGTTCCGGTAGCCAACGCTCTGGGGCCCGGATAATGACTGGTTCTCTAGATATCCAAGGGCATCCAGGGTATCATCGACCACCAAATCCACCAAATCACTGGACATGGACCAATCCCACAGGGATCCGCCGTACATTTCAGCCATTTTCAACTCGACGGCCCTGGTGATCTTTGCCGGAGACAGGTTCAGCAGGTGGTTGCTGCCTGACTGTCTGGCTGACATCCTGGTCCCTGATCTCTGGACCACCAGACTCTGCACCTCAGCCGACACAGCTGACAGGAAGTAGGTGCAAGGTGAGGACACCCGAACCTCATGTCCTGTCTGAGCATCGCTCTTCGCCCTCTGGATGCTGTTGATGGTTGCAACAATGACCTGACCTGCCAGTGGCCCTAGCTCTGTCTCAAGCCTGCTCTCGATCTCCAGAGGGGACTTTCCAGACAGCCGAGTGAGCGCCATCTGTCCCATGATATGGCCATTCATTGTGGTTGTGATTATCCTCAGCATCTGCTCAGCAAATTGACTGCTCGGTGAGCTGATGCTGGTCGAAGGAGCTTCGGCTCCCTGACTGTCACATCCTTTCAGCACAATCTGGGCTAGTCTTGCATTTATCTGCTTGATGATGATCTCCACAATGGCCATGATCAGCCTGGTGTCCGCAGACAGAATAATAGGCCTCATCTTCTTCGGTCTCCTCTGGATGGACGGCAGTATGACCTCACTCAGGGACCTGTGGGCGTCTCTGTGAACCTGACTGAAGATAAAGCTGTGAGACAGTCCAAACACAGACCTCAGGGGGTCTGAGCGGGGTCTGTCCCAATCCTCTTTATCTCTGTCCTCAGATGCGGAGCAATATTTTCTTAGGTTGTCATCCTCTTCCTCATTTCCCAAAGACTCCTCTGAGCTGAAGAGGGCCCCACAACAGAAATATGGTAACAATGACAATAACAAACCTTTCTGGACACAAAAACTGCTAACATAATTTAGAAGCAAAGGAATTTTATAAATGAATAAAAAAACTAAAGTCATACAGATGCAGGATCTTAATGTAGGAAATGTAAAACGTGTAGTGTATTTATGGTTTAAAAAGGCTTCTTGAGGTTTGTAATTTCCACTTGATTTTACCAACCCCTACAAAAATGTCCAATCAATTATAATCCAGATAATAATCTACATTTCCTGCTGTAGCAAACTTAAGATCCCACATGTGTATTCAGTGGAAATAAAACATTTTAGAGAAGTCATTATTTATACACAAGGAAAGGAAATAACTGTTTCAACCATTATGGGGAGGAATATGCTCATACATACAAAATGGGGGAGGGGAAGGGAGTTGGGTTCCGTGTGCTGGCACCAGTTCTAGGGTTGGCGACCTCGCTTGGCCCATGACTTGGCCCAAGGCTGAATCTGATGCTGCGGCATGTGGAGGCCGCTCCCAGATCTGCTACATTGATTACGACTGAAGACCAGGAGGAGGAGGTTGATGATGATGATGGTGTCCAGGGCAAATCCCTATCCATGCTGAGATCAAGGGCAGGGACCACCTCAGTTGAAGAGGCCTTCTTCACCCATGACAGGATGTTCTTGCACTTAGCATGAGCCTCAAATATGGTGAACTGTAATGTAAAAGAACAGCCGGGAAAGATTGTTCTAAAATCGAACAAGATCTAACATTCACTTAAATCCACCGTCTGTCTACATTGTGCTGTTTGGCGTATGTATTTATTACCTAATCCAAGTGACACAACTTAATTGATTAAATAAAGTTATTCTATTCAACTTCCTCCTACCTTGTTTTTGAGATATAAAGCTTCTTTACCAGGTTCTCATTGTCTAGACTCAAAGTGCTGACTCGCCAGCTCCTGGTACATTTACTGAGGTTTTGTAATAGAATATTTAGGCCAGGGATGGGCAACTTTTATGCGGCAACAAAAAAATCTGAAATCACCATGAGGGGCCACAGTGGCTCACAGGCCTGCATACCCACATCCATACCCACACATGCAGTCAGAGTCGGCCCTTGCGTTTTAGGCGCCGTAAGCAAAATTGTGCCGGGACCTGCCCACTTTGCGAGCAAATCATTTTGGCGGACCCCCTCTTGAAAGTGGAGAGAAAAAAATATAAGTTTTAGTGTTCATTTCTTGCAATTCTTACTTTTACCCCTTTTTCTCCACAAATTTGTGGTATCCAATTGGCAGTCACAGTCTTGTCTCATCGCTGCAACTCCTGTAAGTACACGGGAGAGGCGAAGGTCGAGAGCCGTGCGTCCTCCAAAACACAACCCAACCAAGCCGCATTGCTTCTTGACACAATACCCACTTAACCTGGAAGCCAGCCGCACCAATGTGCTGGAGGAAACACCGTGCACCTGGCGACCGTGACAGCTTGCACTGCGCCCAGCCCGCCACATGAGTCGCTAGTTCACAATGGGACAAGGACATCCCTGCTGGCCAAACACTCCCCTAACCAAGATGACGCTGGGCCAATTGTGCGCCGACTCAAACCCAGAATCTCTAGTGGTTTAGACCACTGCGCCACTCGGGAGGCCTAATTTCTACACATTTTGCCCTGCAGCAGAGAGAACATTTTGACATTTTAGAACTACTTTCATGCAATTCATCTCATTTTTCTATGGGACAGAGAGAAACTCCCCCACAGTCGGCAATTCAACCACGATTACCACAAGTTTAGATAGATGTCCACTAGATTAATTTAGCCCCCCAAAAATGTTTTCGTTAACATGGGCTAATTGAGTGACTGTCAGTGACTGACATAGGAAGAGGAAAATTGCTGATGCAAAACCACATCTTTAATTTGCACCTTGTGTATTCTACTGTACTAACTGTCAACAGTAAGTTGAGACCACGACAGTTACAAAAATAAATGGATCTGCGGGCCTACACAAGGGGATCCGCGGCCGCCAGTTGCCCATCCCTGATCTAGACTGTGTCCAGAAATGGCACCCTTTTCCCTATATAGGGCCCATAGGGTTCTGGTCAAAAGTAGGGCAATATGGAAAATGACACAATTTGGGATGCACTCAAAGTCTATTTTACAGTTTCCTTGATGTTAGAAATTCCAGAGCTAACACTAACTCACCCTTTCATGCATATTCTCAGTGAAAATAATCCTTTGCCTGCAAAAGAGGTAAATAGATGAGTACTGTTAATTATTAAAACTATCTAACCCTTGACCTCTACAGAACTTTCATAGTTTCATAGTTTTTATGTCTTCACTACTATTCTACAATGTAGAAAAAAATATAAAGAAACACCCTGGAATGTGTAGGTGTGTCCAAACTTTTGACTGGTACTGTACATGTACACTACAAACACACCTTCTGATTGGTTCTTTGCCGGTTGCAGAACATACAGTATAGAGAATAGGAGGCAAGTATGGGGAAGACAAAGAGCAACCTACTTCTCAGTCATCTGCTCTCCTAAGAATTTGAGTTCTGAGGAGGGGCTTCTCTGGGCCAAGGATAGGTTGCAATGAAAAGTCTGATGTGGCTCCCATGTGTTAGATGGGCCGGCTAAGTCCTGATCACCCTTCTGCATCTCTCTTTCTGCTTCAGTCTCCTGTGACTGAGATGGGCCGGCTGATTCTGGATCAGCCTCCTGCATCTCTCTCTCTGCTTCAGTCTCCTGTGACTGAGATGGGCCGGCTGACTCTGTGTCAGCATCCTCCATCTCTCTTTCTGCTTCCGTCTCCTGTGACTGAGATGGGCCGGCTGATTCTGGATCAGCCTCCTGCATCTCTCTCTCTGCTTCAGTCTCCTGTGACTGAGATGGGCCGGCTGACTCTGTATCAGCATCCTCCATCTCTCTTTCTGCTTCAGTCTCCTGTGACTGAGATGGGCCGGCTGATTCTCGATCAGCCTCCTGCATCTCTCTCTCTGCTTCAGTGTCCTGTGACTGAGATTTTACACATCACCTTCCTCAGACTCTCATTAATTAGCCTACATTATTTATCAAAAGATTATATAACCTTTGACCTCTGACCCTGGAATCTCTTCAGAAAGTCCTCTATGCATAATGTCACCTTGGTGATCACCTTTACCCAACTACTCACTATTCCTGACTTTGGCAGATGGCAATACTTATCTTGCCTTTCAAAATGTGTGATATAAAAAAAATCTGAAAAACAAAGCCTACCTCAACTTCTTTCTTCTCCATATTATCACCGGATGTATCACCCCCAAAAACTTATGATGCAATTACATTGCAATAAAATGCAGATGAATACATTTTCGACCACCAACAACGCCAACTTGATGACTGAATGGATGGTCAAATGTCTGATCTGTTTCAAACATATGGAAAGCGTTCCATACGAACACGATCCCTTATGACGTGTATGATACACGTCACAAACGTAATTGTGCGGTAAATGCAACAGTCAACAGGTGGCAGCAAAATCAACGGTGAAACAACAGATACCAGACGAGACCACTGAGCGTTACAATAATTTTCCAGTCAAATCAATTCTGCCTCCATAAAAAACGTTGCTCAGCCTCGGAGCTCTGAACAGCCATTGTCGCGAGTTGTCACACAATAATTCCCGGGTTCTCAAGCATTATTGCATACATGCCAACAACAGATACTAGACTAGACACTATTCCAGTCAAATAAAGTCTGCTTCATAAAAAAATAACATATGTCTCGGCCACCACAAGCAGACTTAATTAAAAATGCGAAAAGGAAAATAGTTTCAAAGTGTGTTTGTAAAATGTGAGGCTATATATTATATATTTACACCTACGCCTGTTTACACACACTCTTTGCAAAATATACCATGTTGGTTAGTTTGCTGATATCAACCTTTGGTGTTGCGATGGTACATCATTTTCACTTCCCATTGTCTAGACTCGAATATTTGACAGCACATGTCGACATCACCTTGAACTGTTGTGTGGCGCTAGAATGCACAAAATAACATTGGTGATTAATAGGCATGCAACATGTCAATCCATTTTTGACCTCATCCAAGCCCCACCCATTCACTCGGCAGCCTTTATAAACTAGCTGTCATCAATTCTTGTCCTTACTGATTGTTTCCCTGCCTTGAACGGTTGTCTCCTGGGTCTTCTGTCAGTCTCTTCATCTCAACTTTAAAGGTATGCTACTTGAATGGTGGCGCCACAACTCCCTTAATTTTGCATTAAATCACAGCATTGTGTTTTACGCGTCTTATCGTTTTCGATCTATTGCTTTTAGGAAGTTGGTGGATCGGTCTCGCGTGTGTTTTGCCTTTCACATTGACTAACGTTAGCCAACTGTCAGCTAGGATGCCACGTAACGGCTTGGTTCTTCGCCCGTTTCTACCCAACTCGCGCTAGCTAATTGACATGCATTGTGTGACGCTTTAAAGTTAAGTCCCATCCTAATAGTAACCCAATGACTTGGATCAGTCCTATATTAACTATCGATAGAATGCTATCTCGTAAACACCGGGGATGTGCATTTCAGTTTCACCGGACGTGATTGGCTTGCGTGGTGTTATCAGTTAATTTACAAAGCAAACAAGGTAACCCGCAAGGCTTAACTAAAGCCAATTTTATTTGTCGCTTTCGTGTTACAATAAGCTCAGTTGTAGGTGGCAAGTACTTGACAATTCGACTTTAATCTACTTGGACTTTATTTCAATTAACGGCAGTGGCAAACCGGGCCATGTGGCATTTTACTAAATAAGGCTGCTTTCAACAATGATGTGCTCATTCATTTCTTTAACGTCCTCCGTAGCTCGCTTAGAAAGTTAATGTCAGTGTAACTCGGACTTGCATTAAATCTGGACTTGAACTGCTTTTCGTTGGTCATTCAAACAATTTAACAATCTCGATGTAAAAAATGTTAACTTCTGTCAAATTCGCTTATCTGTTCGTGTGGTTGTGATTTGCTTAGATGACTGTCATTTTAATGTACTTAAGTCGGTAGGTTATTGAATTTTTATTTTAAAAGGCCCAGAAGTTATGCTTGCGCTAGAGTTCAACACTGCATTGTCACACTGCTGTAGCATCTGGTTGCAGTCGAATGTAGTGAACTGTACTTTTCATAGATCTAAACATAAAACAGCTAAAGTCTGAGCTCACTTTGCACTATCAACTAAGTTACAGTACCAGTAAAGTTACAGTACCAGTAAAACTCCTCGTTTGCCCATTTATGTAACATGAGTTGCGCTTTGGCAACGAAACAAATTCATACTAAATACCCCATAGGCATGGAATGGGCATGTGGGAATACTTTCCGCAGGATGGTGATAAGAATAGATTTGTACTGGCCTTGGCCACTATCCCACTAGGTACAGTACATCTGTTCACTCCATAGCAGTCGAGGTGACATTGAAGAGCTGTCAACTGGCGGTACACTGATAAAAGGTTGAGCTGATGTATTGTGCAGAGTGGCCTGGCTTACTCCATGCACTTCGGGGGCCATTTACATATCCACAACCACAAATTAGGCAGTTTATTCATTGTTAAAGTGTATTTCATATATGGCCCACCATCTCTATCCTCCTGTTGCAGCACCATGGCAAACACTGAACGTACCTTCATTGCCATCAAGCCTGATGGTGTCCAGAGGGGACTTGTGGGGGAGATCATTAAGCGCTTTGAGCAGAGGGGCTTCAGGCTTGTGGCCATGAAGATGATCCAGGTATGTGAGTAACTGCATCTTTTCAGAGGTGCGTCTTGTAGGGTTCAACAGCATTGAACTGAGTCTTTGTGATTGCAGGCATCTGAGGACCTTGTCAAGCAGCACTACATTGACCTGAAGGACATGCCCTTCTATGGTGGCCTTTGCGCCTTCATGCACTCTGGTCCCGTTGTTGCCATGGTAACTATCCTCCAGACACTACTCGCAGGCCTCTTCAAAATGCTCGCTCACTGCTAATGCCACCCTGAACACAATACTTCAGGTTCTCTTGAGCAGTGATTGTGATAGAATGTATTGTTCTACTCAAGCCTCAATTTTACCCTCCCCTTGCGTTCAGATCTGGGAAGGCCTGAACGTTGTGAAGAACGGCAGACTGATGCTGGGAGAGACCAACCCTGCAGACTCCCAGCCCGGCAGCATCCGCGGTGACCTCTGTATCACGCTTGGCAGGTAAGTGTCCACTGATGCCTGTCCATACAGAATCTCATATGGGAAGAAGTAAAGTGCCAAACCAATTTGAGTAGTGGGTGCAGCATAAAAATGTGTAGACCATCGTTGGCCAGGAATCTGATATTCATGCTGTAATGGATTTTCTATGTAGAGATGTCTTCCGCAGTGGCTATAGTTCCAATAAACTTAAAGCCTGTTATCCACATGATGCAGAGTTGCTGATTTGCCTTTTGCCATTACAGGAACATCATCCATGGCAGTGACTCCCTTGATAGTGCCAAGAAGGAGATCGGCCTGTGGTTCAAGCCAGAGGAGGTGGTTGAGTACAAGAGCTGCCAACATGGATTCCTGTATGAGTAAATCAAATGGACTTGGAACTGGAACCGTCTTATCGCAAACCATTCTGAATGCTGTTGATCTGGAATTTCTCATGCACCTTGTGACTTGAAGGCACTTACAAATGTAAATAAAAAACAATCATGAAGTGGAACATGCAAGGCTCTCCTAGTTTACTTGATTAAAGTGTTGATTTCATGAATTGGTATTGTCCTCTGGCTTCTGTTCAGTCAGTGTGGGCCTCAACATATTCATAAATAGCCAGGAATGCTGTTGGATATCCTTCACAATTTGCAAGACGTTTACATGCCATTTGTCTAAGGTGTTACTGTTCAGGGTGCCCTCTAGTATAGCTGATTATGCTCTCCTGTGGGGGGGTTATAAATGTGGGTTGACTACCTAATTGGGTCATCTTAATTCTACAACCGTGACAGTTCTGATACTTGTTTTCCATTGGGCAAGCCTGACAGATTTTGGTAGACCTTAACTGTTTGGGCAACATTACAGCATCTTGTGCAGAATTTGCAATGTGATGGTTAGGTATTGTCAACTACACCCTTCTGGGTGTTTGACTTGCCAAAATGGGATGTTAACCTATATGCCTGCTATATTGGTTCCCTGTTTGAAGTGGCTCAACTTGGTAACATTAACGATAGCGGATATTCAACGCTTACCCTGTGAGGTCTGGCGCCTGCTGGTTCTGTTCTACCTGACTTGCACCCACCTGGTGTCCCAGGTCTAAAGTGATTGGGGGAGCAGTGAATTTTTCTACTTCCCCAGTGTCCAATAAGCTGGTGGATGAATGTTTGTCCAGTTTGAAGGAAGTTGGCATTGGCTCAACTTTAGCTCAATGACCTCTATACCAGGCTGTATCATGAAGGCCATAATTGTCACTTCTCTCTGCTACCACATGGTAAGTGGTACCGGAGTGCCAAGTCTAGGTCCTCAATGCCATAACCCTGAAGTATTCCGTTAATGGTGTAGTTAAAACAATGGATGCTGGCATATTTTTATGCAGTGTAGTAAGTAAATTTTATTTTACAATACTTTTTCCACAAACATGCTGCAAAATTCAAACATGTTAAATGAAAGTAAACATCTAAACATTTCTTTACTTTTGTATTTGATATACTGTAGCTTAGTAAACTTCATGTTCACAGCACATTTACCATGGAAACCAAGGAACAAACACATACTTGGATGAAGAAAAAATAATTTATCCCACAAGTGCCATGCAAAGAATGTTTTGGCAGTTAATACAAATCTTTCATAGTTGTATCCAAAATACAAGAGAACTGAATTTCTCCATGGCCACAGTTTATGAAAATCATTTAATTCTTAAAAGGTTATGAATATCAAATATATATATATATAGCACCATAAAAGACAATGAAGGGGTTTCACAATAGAAACAAGCACACAGACCCATGTTAGTGCAAAGACCAACAGTTACACATAAACCAAGATCAACTAGTTAAGCACAAGAGGACATGTTCACACTGCTGCATGCACATATTTTGGTTAACAAACACCCTCAAAGTCTTGTTTTCTTAAATGGATTATAATGATGAAATAATGCATTTGAACGTCATGATCAGAATAGTGTAGCCCTATATTTTGTGCGTTTCTTTTCTTCATTCAAATACCATTAATTCTCATGTTTAACATTTGTGTAACAAGGACGATGGAGACAAGGTTTGTCACCTCAAAACAGTCATACCATATATTAACAATGTAATGTATATTTCCACCATTCAGTCTTTGATGCACAGTCTAAAGTTTGAGTGAAAGTACAGCTCAACGCTTAGGATCTCACTGCATTAGGAGAGTACTGTGATAAGACATTATTGCTTGACAGTGACCTTAGGCAATCTTTGGCATCACCATGGTCACCTGAGCTGGTTTACACCAGCCAATGCGTAAAATGTACAATTTCATTGAGACTAATACTAGTTTGAGTTTCACTCAGGGCCAGACATTGAAACAAACAGTAACAACAGTAAGACAAATCGACAAAGCTAACATTTAACTGAACTTTTGGAGAGAAAAGAAAATAGTTCAAGAATCCCCTACACATGATCAAACAGTGACAGACAGTTAAATCCTACCTCTAGAGACAAAACATATGACAAATCCACTTGAAATGGGACCTTGTATCACATTCAGATAGGTCTCTACATTAGTGAGATGGTTTACCAAGTGACACATTTACTTTAAAGACCGATCTTGGACTAACACATTTTGTTAATATTGTTGACCACATCAATCTCTGAAGCCTAATTTCAGCATGCCAACAGCCAATGACAACACCTTTCTCAATAACCATAACGACGAAGAAGCCTATAATACAATACGCTAAGATTTCCTGAGAGTAAATTGTCAACCTTACTGGTATATAAAGTGAGACAATGGAGTGCAGTCGGTATTTGATAAAGTATGTAGATTATAATCCCTCATATGGCACAAAATAAATCACCATATGTTTGTAAATTGGCTCTGTTATATACTGTATGCTTTGTTAATAAATATTTAATGTGATATATTTTGTTTTATAAATCAATATTGACATTCATTTAATATCTCCCAACGAAAGGATGGCCTATGAATAAAATGTGTGATCATGAGTCAGTGAGTGTGACAATTTAACCCAAGCCTACCAATCGCTTACTAAGAAATATGCACACAAAGTGATTTAAATTGTCATGGAAATCACCTTGATGTGTGGATTGACCAGAACCTGACTACCTTGCAGCAGGAGATTACATTCAAATTCTAAAAGAGGAAGAGCAAACATAGCATTATTTTGAAGATTTTCTTTTACAAAAGGCAGTACATTCTCTATTTAGATAAATGGTTCTCATGTTGTTGATGGTAGTGAGGTGATGAAACACTAATGATGATAATGATGAACAATAGCCCGACTCTTACAGTGGCTTGAATATTTCCGACTCACATTTATAGTATCGCTCTGAATTATGACATAATTCATGTAGAATAATGCTACATACATTAGATACACATTTCAGATAGATCTCTGTACTATTTGACACAAGAGTCAAGGTTTGCATATCATTGTGTAGTAAACTCTGATAGAACTAAATATTACCACAGTGAATGACCTGTTTTTCATAGAGTATAATTTTTTTTGATTTGACAAATTTGCCTGCAATCAACTGGCCAAGAGGAGTAATATTTGTAAACATACTTTAAATAAGGCATGGTAAATATAGTGTGGGAAAAGGGTCGACCTGAGATTTGGGGCTCGTCCACATTCTCCATGGTAAATGTCCCAGTGATAGCTGTCAGTCATGATTGGCTATCACACAAATGGAACACAAGATCCAGAGATTGTGGTCAGGTGCTCAAATCTTAGTTGAATGTGTGGAACTGGTATGAAGCTGATTGGTGGGGTGTTTCTACTTTATATCTGAGTGATTGTTTTTTTTACCAGTAAGGTTTAGTCCATTCAATACAGACATACAGTTGAAGTCGGAAGTTTACATACACCTTCGCCAAATACATTTAAAACTCAGTTTTTCACAATTCCTGACATTTAATCCTAATAAGAATTCCCTGTCTAAGGTCAGTTAGGGTCACCACTTTATTGTAAGAATGTGAAATGTCAGAATAACAGTAGAGGAGAGAATGATTTATTCAGCTTTTATTTCCGTCATCACATTCCCAGTGGGTCAGAAGTTTACATACACTCAATTAGTATTTGGTAGCAATGTTGTTAAATTGTTTAACTAGGGTCAAACGTTTCGGGTTAGCCTTCCACAAGCTTCCCACAATAAGTTGGGTGAATTTTGGCCCATTCCTCTTGACAGAGCTGGTGTAACCGAGTCAGGTTTGTAGGCCTCCTCGCTTGCACACGCTTTTTCAGTTCTGCCCACAAATGTTCTATAGGATTGAGGTCAGGGCTTTGTGATGGCCACTCCAATACCTTGACTTTGTTGTCCTTAAGCCATTTTGCCACAACTTTGGAAGTATGCTTGGAGTCATTGTCCATTTGGAAGACCCATTTGCGACCAAGCTTTAACTTCCTGACTGATGTCTTGAGATGTTGCTTCAATATATCCACATACTCTTCCTACCTGATGATACTTTCTATTTTGTGAAGTGCACCAGACACTCCTGGAGCAAAGCACCCCCACAACATGATGCTGGCACCCCTGTGCTTCACAGGTGGGATGGTGTTCTTCGGCTTGCAAGTCTCCCCCTTTTTCCTCCAAACATAATGATGGTCATTATGGCTAAGCAGTTCTATTTTTGTGTCATCAGACCAGAGGACATTTCTCAAAAAATTATGATCTTTGTCCCCATGTGCAGTTGCACAAGATTAGTCTGGCTATTTTATGCCGGTTTTGGAGCAGTGGCTTCTTCCTTGCGGAGTGGCCTTTCAGGTTATGTCGATATAGGACTCGTTTTACTGTGGATATAGATAATTGTACCCGTTTCCTCCAGCATTTTCACAAGGTCCTTTGCTGCTGTTCTGGGATTGATTTGCACTTTTCGCACCAAAGTACATTCATCTCTAAGAGACAGAACGTGTCTCCTTCCTGAGCGGTATGACGGCTGCGTGGTCTCATGGTGGTTATACTTGCATACTATTGTTTGTACAGATGAATGTGGTACCTTCAGGCATTTGGAAATTGCTCTTTATTTTCTGAGGTCTTGGCTGATTTCTTTTGATTTTCCAATGATGTTAAGCAGAGGCACTGAGTTTGAAGGTAGGCCTTGAAATACATCCACAGGTACACCTCCAATTGACTCAAATGATGTCAGTTTGCCTATCAGAAGCTTCTAAAGCCATGACATCATTTCCCAGAATTTTCCAAACTGTTTAAAAAGGCACAGTCAATTTAGTGTATGTAAACTTCTGACACACTGGAATTGTGATACATTGAATTATAAGTGAAATAATCTGTCTGTAAACAATTGTTGGAAAAATGACTTGTGTCATGCACAAAGTAGATGTCCCAACTTGCCAAAACTATAGTTTGTTAACATGAAATTTGTGGAGTGGTTAAAAAACTAGTTTTAATGACTCCAACCTAAGTATATGTAAACTTCCGACTTCAACTGTACATACACCCTGTTTTTTGGAAAATCTGATTATATATACACTCAAACATCACATAGTTTATCCATCAAAAGATTACCCTACCTCAAAGTGACGAATACGAGAGATGCACAAAAAGAACTCAGATTTGAAAAAGTCGTACAAAACCTTTTTTTTTTGAAGTACAAAAAACTGAACTGAAATGTAAAGTTGTTGTCATTTACGCACCTCTTTTTTTTTCTCCTTTATTTTCTACTCTCCCCGTTTGCGCTGTCTGTTTGGAACTAGTCTTTGAGCCGCACTGTCCTGAATCTCTCTATGGGCACAGCTTGGAGCACTTGGTGACCTTCCATGTTAATGTTGTGGGGATGCCACCCAGGGCCCATGGTCTCTGGTGCTGTAGAGAAGGAGGGAGTGGACAGGCTCCTTCTTGCCCCCAGGCTGGCCCTCCGGTGGTGGGTGCAGCAGTGCCCCACGGAGGCTCAGGGCTCCTGTTTGATGTAGTAACTGCAGCCGGAGCCGTTGTTCTCTAGGTCAGAGGCTGTGCCCTGCGGGAAGTTGAACTCGTCCGTCTCCTGAACCTCCTCCTTCAGCTGCAGCGTTAGCCCTTTAAAAAAAAAAAAGATTTTAAAAAAGAGGGCAAGTAGAGAAGTAGGAAAGATGGGGAATTTAAAGACAGGAAGGAGAGGAAGAATTATAAAACTCAGGAGATAAAGGAGAAAATAAGTTGCCTTATCAAGATGGTTGATATTGAGATGGGGTAGAGTCCTTGGACAACTACACTTTTCTGTTTCAGCAGCGGACATCCCTACCCAACTACCAGGCTTAACATGGGTTTCTAATTTGAGTTCAGTTGGTAGGGTGGCTTTGGTTACCTGGCTTTCCGTTGGGGCCGAGTTCCTGGGCTGCCGAGGAAGGCTGTGCGTTCTCCGGGGCAGATGCTGGCATGGGAGGAGATGGGTAGTCTGGCGGGGTCATGTTCTCGTCTCCAGATAGGTTCCTCTGGGGCATTCCACTCAATACCACCCCCGACAAACTCACTGGCCGCTTGCCAATGGGGATCTTCCTCTCTAAAAATCAAGACAAACGTAAAATGGTTTATCAGCTCTGCTGTTACCTTCATGTCTCTTATACCTTTGCTGTTTTTGACAGGTGACTACTTATTAATGATTAATAAAATAAGGTAAAATTGAAATATTCAAATCTAGGTAAAAATGTCTTAGTAAGTTATTCAGGAAAGCTTGATGTTTATTTTTTATTTTTATTTCACCTTTATTTAACCAGGTAGGCTAGTTGAGAACAAGTTCTCATTTGCAACTGCGACCTGGCCAAGATAAAGCGTAGCAATTCGACACATACAACAACACAGAGTCACACATGGAATAAACAAAACAGACAGTCAATAATACGGTAGAACAAAAGAAAACTAAAAGTCTATATACAGTGAGTGAAAATGAGGGAAGTTGAGGAAATAAATAGGCCATGGTGGCAATGTAATTACAATATAGCAATTAAACACGGGAATGGTAGATTGGCAGAAGATGAATGTGCAGGTAGAGATACTAGGGTGTAAAAGAGCAAAATAAATAAATACCAGTATGGGGATGAGGTTGGTAGATAGATGGGCTGTTTACAGATGGGCTATGTACAGGTGCAGTGATCTGTAAGCTGCTCTGACAGCTGGTGCTTAAAGCTAGTGAGGGAGATGTGAATCTCCAGCTTCAGAGATTTTTGCAATTTGTTCCAGTCATGGGCAGCAGAGAACTGGACAGAAAGACAACCAAAGGAGGAATTGGCTTTGGGGGTGACAAGTGAGATATATCTGCTGGAGCGCGTGCTACGAGTGGGTGCTGCTATGGTGAACAGTGAGCTAAGTGAGATAAGGCAGGGCTTTACCTAGCAGAGACTTGTAGATAACCTGTAGCCAGTGGATTTGGCGAGTATGAAGCGAGGGCCAACCAACGAGAGCGTACAGGTCGCAATGGTGGGTAATATATGGGGCTTTGGTGACAAAACGGATGGCACTGTGATAGACTGTATGCAGTTTGTTGAGTAGAGTGTTGGAGGCTATTTTATAGATTACATCACCGAAGTTGAGGATTGGTAGGATGGTCAGTTTTACGAGGGTATGTTTGGCAGCATGAGTGAAGGGTGCTTTGTTGCGATATAGGAGGCCGATTCTAGATTTAATTTTGGATTGGAGATGCTTAATGTGAGTCTGGAAGGAGAATTTACAGTCTAATGTAATGTCTGGCATGACTAACAAAGACTGAAGGAACATAAAAACCAAGCATACAATAAAAAGATCTACACTATGGGCCTACATAATCAAATTATTTGTATTTTATTGCAGTCATTGAAGATTTTTCTTCAGCCTGAGGTAACAGCTTCACACTGGTACGAACATTCAATCTGGTGTAGGAGGTTTTCGACTTGGTTTCAATGCTGTTTTGGTGTGAATAGAGATGCAGAGCAACAACCGTGAAGAGCCGCGGTGAGTGCAGCTTTGCCCTTAAATAGAGAAAGCAAGAGGGAAAGGGGAGTGTGCAGGGGAGGAGGCAGAGGCACGGGGCAAAACGAGGGGACGGATGACCCACTTTTCTTTTGGCCTTTGTACTGCTGGGATTTCTTCTTCTGCTTTGTCACACTCTGAGGGAGCTCTCTAGAGGCTGGAAAAAAAGCACAAACCAGAGAACAACTCATTCATTCATACATTTGTTCAGCACAGCTCGTCTCAACTCGTTCAAAAAAATGCAATGCTTTAGCTCAATTTTCCTACATTTACTGGTTTCAGATTAAAGGTTTGCGTATAAGTCACAGTGTTTTGGTTATCTGAAGGTTTCTGTGTTTTGCTTAAATTAAGTTTGATGTTTTGACTGTCTTGGTGGGTGTTTTTTGTATTTAGCAGTTCTACCTGTATTGGTAGTTTTGGTTATTTGGGAGATTACAGTCAAGGTCATGTGGGGGATGATGCTAATTAAAAATCTGACTTGGTTTTCGAAAAGGTTTTTTTTGGGCTATACTAGTGCTAGTTCAGACCTTGCACTAAGAAAATGTATATCTTTGCCCATCTTTGTCTGTGTAAAAATGCTGAAAAATCCCAATAAACAGAATATAAAAAATAAAAAAACTCACCTAGCACAGCTGGTGGCTGTAGTTGGTAGCCAGTCAGCTGACACCAACCCACAGGGTAGAGGTCAGGTGATTCACAATCCACCCACTGATCATACTCGTCCTCCCAGCCGTCAAAATGGATGCGCAGCAGTCTATATACAATACGTGTCACTGTGGCAACACACACCAGCCGGGGCTCCATCAGGTCCACAGCCTCCAGCTTCATGCCAGGGCGGAACCCATGGTTTGGAACCTCCTTTAAAGTCAACAAAGAGAAGGGGACATTCAGCTGGTGGACTCAAGGAATTTCTCATAACACTACAACTACAAGCAAGCAAAGTTGTACATTGGTGGGCTACTAGTCTTAACTTCACTGCACTCAGATGCCATTGGTCTTTCTTATTCGGACTAATATCCTGTAACGACTACACTACGGACAGAAATCAAGCAATTTGAAAAAGCCAAAGTGCATAAACAATCAAACTTAAAATAGATGAAAAATGTAAAGGGTTACTCAGACAGCAAGTAGTTGGTTTTGACAACAAATTCAGTCTAACTAACAGACTGAGAACAAAAGTAAAGAGTCAAAATGACTTAACAGGCAAAATAGCTAGCAGACAAAGCTGAACAAGGTTACCTTGTTAAAGAGCTTCACCGGAGCTGCCACTGAACCCGTTTCCCTGAGGTAGTCAAACCATCTGAATGGGAGTTTTGTGTACCCTGCAGAAAAGACTTACTCATTGAGGCTACAAGTAACAGCAACTGGCTGGCCAATTGAAATAGCCACTGTGAGGTAAGAATCAATGGTGCGCACTCTCTTTGTACTACAAATAAACTCAAATAGACAATTGTGATTATGCTTTTACCACACAATGTAATGTAATTCAGTGTGTACCACGTGGAGGGGTGAGTTCAATTGTGTTGATTTCACAGAATCCAGCAGGAAAGATAGAGGGAGAGGTGGAGTGATAGCAGAACCAGTCAGAGCCATCAGCTGCCTCGGAACCATCAATTCCGATCATGAGGTATCCATCCGCCAAGACCTGGAAGAAGAGAAGGCAGGGAGGGTGAATGTGTACAACTCTGTTACACGTGAAATGTCATTTGTCTTTATTTCCCTCATTTCTCTGTCAGTCATATTTCTCATCACGATTATAGGGCTTACCTTTCTAACAGTAGCAATACAAATAGCTGATAGATTCAGAGGGTCAATAGCTTCCAGCTTCATGCCGTCTTTAAACCACTCCCCGCTCTGGTCAACATCCTTCACCTGAGAGAGATTGTGCCACATATCAAACAAATGTCAGAGACCAGAAAAATATCTGAATCAACGAAGTCAAGTGGCAGATTGAAACATTTATTTGAACTCACCTTCACAAAAAGCTGTCCTGGGGCATCTACTTGGCCATCAAGTTTCTTTGAAACATCTGAAACAAGGAAGAGTATCGGTCATTAATGGACAATAATCAACCCTCATGTGTAAGACCCTCATGTGTAAGACCCGCGTGCCTAGTCTCGCGTGCCCTCCCCACTATGGTCACTGACCCGATCTCTTGAAGCGGTGTCCGATGCCGCGGGACCAGCCGATGCTGTGTATCAGTGGGCTGTACATGTGGCACCAGAAGTCATCTGAGCCGTCCGAGCACTCCTCGTAGACGAGCCGAAGTCGACCGCCGATCACCTGCTCTACCAGGGCCACCCGCGTCCGGCACAGGTGAGTCTTATCCACCACCTCCACACGCATCAGCTTCTTAAAGGGGAACTGCATGCTCTGCTGCACCTGGGGAAGGGCGAGGAGGTGAAGATTCTACAATGTTACTTGACTATCCAGTTAGGCATTATAGCATATGTCACTATATAATAATACATGCAATGCATGTTTGTACTGGTAGTGGCATAAGGTTATTAGCATTGCATCTGTGGAAATAATGCAAGCATATTCATCTTCTCATATTGATATTTGATGCATGTTTGTGCTATGAGTGAGGTGTTGGAGTGTCTTGTGATGAAGAGTTGTAGCTCACCTTGGTGGAGAAATCAATAGGTAGAGTCTTTGCTCCTGTTAGGCATTTCACAAGAAACGCTTTCCAGTTGGTGCACTTGTGCTGAATGGCTAAGGTGAAACAGTCAGACAACGTTTGGGAAAGATTAGAAATGATTCTCTCAAATAGGTCAGAAATTATAAATGACTTAACACTTGCCCCACCACTTGTAACAGAGCATATATCCTTATCTTGGCAAAACAAAGTAAGGTACTATAATTTGTTCTAATTACCTTTCAGAGAACAGACTACGCATGCCGTGTACATAACACAATACAGTACCTTGTTTAAAAAGACTACTGAGCACTGATTTGGTGACCTTGAGCATAATTCAGGAACGGTGCTTTGCAAAGAAAAGGCATTATCATTATTATCCTCATGGCCACAAATATCCTGGCTGTGTTTTCTAAGGGACTCCCTCTGTTACTCTTACACTTGGGAGGAACCAGGGGCTTTCCTCCTGCTGCACACCAGCCCACCGGGTGGATGTCAGGGACACAGATGTTACACCAGAAATCCCTGCCAGAGTCGCCATCAAACCCCTCGTACCGTAGCAGTGCCTTAAAGCCTGCGGAGAGAAACACAATGATGTTTTAAGATTAGAAAAACCACTGATTTTCTACTAATTTTGTTCCTGAAATACCCTTAAAAATGAATCATAGGAGTATTGTTGGATGAGAGAAGTATCTATGTTTCCAAGCATTGTGTGTAGGTTACATCTAAGTGTAACATGTCTATGTGTAAACAGAGTTTGATGAAAACAATGCAGAGAAAGTACCCTATCATCTATGAATCCAACCAGGTACATTTCAGAGCGAAGAGGATTCTCTGGGGCTTCTTTGTTACCTGCTAATTTGATAACTCCTGCTATCCAATACACTTTCATTGGCAGGCCGCTGTCTGTATTGGGCACCTCTACCCTCACCCCTTCTGCAAGGTCACCCCAAGAAGTTCCCATGGGAACCTAAGGCAGAGAAGACAACACACGCTGAACATAGAGAACGACATCACAATACAAATATGTCCGCTCAAAAAGGACTGCTATTAATTAAAACAACCAAACGCATCATGGCGAGCTAATACTCTTCATTGTCACCTATCCTCACAATTAGTGCAGCTTCAACAATGTAAAATAAAATGTTATACACACACAGTTGAGTTCACATACACCTTAGCCAAATACATTTGAACTCAATTTCACAAATCCTGACTTTTAATCCGAGTACAAATTCCATCTTAGGTTAGTTAGGATCACCACTTTTTTTTAAGAATGTGAAATGTCAGAATAATAGTAGAGAGAATAAATGTATTTCTTTCATCACATTCCCAGTGGGTCAGAAGTTTACATACACTCAATTAGTATTTGGTAGCATTGGCTTTAAATTGTTTAACTTGGGTCAAACGTTTCAGGTAGCCTTCCACAAGCTTCCCACAATAAGTTGGGTGAATTTTGGCCCATTACTCCTGACAGAGCTGGTGTAACTGAGTCAGGTTTGTAGGCCTCCTTGCTGGCACACGCTTTTTCAGTTCTGCCCACAATTATTTTATAGGAGTGAGGTCAGGGCATGTGATGGCCACTCCAATACCTTTACTTTGTTGTCCTTAAGCCATTGTGCAACAACTTTGGAAGTTTCCTTGGGTCATTCTCCATTTGGAAGACCCATTTGCAACCAAGCTTTAACTTCCTGACTGATGTCTTGAGATGTTGCTTCAATATATCCACATACTTATCCTACCTCATGATGCCATCTATTTTGTGAAGTGCACCAGTCACTCCTGCAGCAAAGCACCCCCACAAGATGATGCTGCCACCCCCGTGCCTCACGGGTGCTTCACGGTTGCGATTGTGTTCTTCGGCTTGCAAGCCTCCCCCATAGGCCATTATGGCCAAACAGTTCTATTTTTGTTTCATCAGACCAGAGGACATTTTTCCAAAAAGTACGATCTTTGTTCCCATGTGCAGTTGCAAACCGCAGCCTGGCTATTTTATGGCGGTTTTGGAGTGGTGGCTTCTTCCTTCGCTGAGCAGCCTTTCTGGTTGTGTCGATATAGGACTGATTTTACTGTGTTTACTGATATAGATACTTTTTTAGCTGTTTCCTCCAGCATCTTCATAAGGTATTTTGCTGTTGTTATGGGATTGATGTGCACTTTTGCACCAAAGTACGTTCATCTCTAGGAGACAGAACACGTCTCCTTCCTGAGCGGTATGACGGCTGCGTGGTCCCATGGTGTTTATACTTGCATACTATTGTTTGTACAGATGAATGTGGTACCTTCAGGCGTTTGGAAGGTGCTCCAAAGGATGAACCAGGCTTGTTGAGGTCTACAAAACATTTTATGAGGTCTTGGCTGATTTCTTTTGATTTTCCTGTTATGTCAAGCAAAGAGGCACTGAGTTTGAAGGTAGGCCTTGAAATACATCCACTGGTACACCTCCAATTGACTCAAATGATGTCAATTAGCCTATCAGAAGATTCTAAAGCCATGACATCTTTTTCCGGAATCTTCCAAGCTGTTTAAAGGCACAGTCAACTTTGTGTATGTAAACTTCTGACCCACTGGAATTGTGATACAGTGAATTATAAGTGAAATAATCTGTCTGTAAACAATTGTTGGAAAAATGACTTGTGTCATGCACAAAGTCGATGTCCTAGCCGACTTGCCAAAACTATAGTTTGTTAACAAGACATTTGTGGAGTGGTTGAAAAACAACTTTTAATGACTCCAACCTAAGTGTATGTAAACTTCCGACTTCAACTGTGTGTGTGTGTATATATATATATACACACACACACACACACAGTGTCTGGTGTATGTGACAATAAAACATACATATATATATATTTATTTATGTTTTATTGTCACATACACCGGAGAGGTGCAGTAAAATGTGTTGTTTCACAGGGTCAGCCATAGTAGTATTGTGCGCCTTGAGCAAATCAGGATTAAGTGCCTTGCTCAAGAACACAGACAGGTTTTTCACCTTGTCGGCTTGGGTATTCAAACCAGTGACCTTTCGGGTTACTGGCCCAACGCTCTAACCGCTAGGCTACCTGCCATCCCAGAGTCCCCCCACCGTATTTCCAAAACATCCAGATGAGCTATTCATCACACTGTTTGATGGGTCAGTAGGGATGAGGTATATTCTAACATACTTTCTCTGTTGAGTTGTGTTGTACTGGAGCATAAAACATCTTACCAGGTTACAAATCAACACATTCTAACATCTAGAAGAATCTACTTCTTTATAACAACCAAGAAAGGCCCAAGCTGAAATTCAATTACTTAGTATTTATTGTAATATTAGCCCCTTAATAAGTAGTCGTTATGAGAGGCAACCATAGACGCTTGCATCTTTTATCCACCGAGTGTGATCTCTACTTTAAAAGTATAATGTTACTTAAGATATCCCATATTGGCTGTGTCTCCATGTTCTGACTTCCACACACTGTCACTTTTCACCAGCAACCATTTGGAGTGTTTGAGCTGAGCGTTGCTTACATGTTTGAAACAGCCGACAGGTGCCCCGTTAATGTCGCCGGTGCCTATGTAGCGTCCCCAATCAAAGCCTTTCACAGGAATCACTGCAACCACCACAAGTATCGTCATGAGAGAACACAACTCAATCAACGACCACCTTATTATCATCACCGTCTTTATTTACAGTGAGAAAGATATCATCTCAATCTAGTCCCTGTTGCACCTATACTGTAGTCATTTGTAATTGGTAATAAATACATTTCACGTGTCATGGACTTTTACATGGAACTTACCCGTTTTTGATTTGACTTGATTCTGTTGGTTGGCTTGGTACTGTTGGTTGGCTTGGTACTGGGCATAGGCAGCCAACTTCGCCATGAGAGGCTGCTTCTGTAATACTTTAGCCTTTTTCGTTGGTGGTTTACCCTTTGAAAATAATAATAAAGGAACAAATATTGGAGAGAGATAGAAGAAGAATCATACAAGCCAGGCAGGTTTCCTTTGTCCCAGGTTTATTCGACAAAAATAAATCATTGCGACGTGTGTAACGGAAACGGCAGATTATAGGATACATTTTCTGAAGATCAACAACACTTGTATCAGTTCGACTGAGATGGATATATTTTGTCTAACTTATGATGGAAACTTATGATAACTCATAATTCTGACAAATGATGATGGAAACGGTGTACCTATTGCTGTCTAAATCTATTTTTTCAACTATTAAAATTGTGTTTGTTTTTTTGCAGGACAACGATTGTCCTGAATTTCAAGAATGCCTGAACTGCTTCACCTTATGTTTCTGGTTGGCTGGATGCAAGTTTCACCATGACTATGCTAGAGTCCCGCCTTATCTCTGCTCGCTGGTCACCATAGCTGCACCAACCTGTAGCACGCGTTCCAGCAGGTATATCTCACTTGTCACCCCCAGAGCCAATTCCTCCTTTGGCCGCCTCTCCTTCCAGTTCTCTGCTGCCAATGACTGGAGCGAACTACAAAAATCTCTGAAACTGGAAACACTTATCTCCCTCACTAGCTTTAAGCACCAGCTGTCAGAGCAGCTCACAGATCACTGCACCTGTACATAGCCCATCTGTAAATAGCCCAAACAACTACCACTTCCCCTACTGTATTTATTTATTTTGCTCCTTTGCACCCCAGTATTTCTACTTTGCACACTCATCTGTCAAATCTACCATTCCAGTGTTTTAATTGCTATATTGTATTTACTTCGCCACCATGGCCTTTTTATTGCCTTACCTCCCTTATCTTACCTCATTTCCTCACATTGTATATAGACTTATTTCTCCACTGTATTATTGACTGTATGTTTGTTTTACTCCATGTGTAACTCTCTGTTTTGTTATATGTGTCAAACTGCTTTGCCTGCCTGGTTCTCAACTTGCCTGCCTGGTTAAATTAAGGTGAAATAAATAAATAGAAATACGCGGGAACATGACAGTTATTAGAATATGACAAATATTAGTAAATTATTGCAGTATATCCATCCTGGCTTTTGCAGACTACCTGAGACATGAAACACATAGTTGGGAGGGCATCCAGGCTGTCAACAATTTATTAATGCTCAATTTGCCTTAAAAGTTAATGGAAACACTAACTACTTCATTTGTATATATTTTTTGGTGTGACGTCATTACGTCCAGCTGTTTTTAATCAACAATATAGTTCAATGGAAACACAATGTAGCAGGCAATTGTTGCATCTATTTTCTATACAAACTTTCCAAATGTCAAAAAAATAAAAATAAAAATAATTACTGGACCAGTTAATGGAAACATAGCTACGTATAGATACACAGAGGATGAGGCACAGAAGAAGGAATTAAAATGAAATAAATACAACCTGTTTACACACCTTTTCAATGTCAATTCAACTTAAAAATGGTGGTTATAGAGGAACATACAAGGACAATAGAAGTAGACTTAGTGCAGTTTGTTTTTACCTGCAGTCTGGCCAGTATGCTGGCTTTTTTAGAGTTGGATGAGTAGCTCCTTGAACAGGATACACTGCAGAAGCGCTTGGTTTTGGAGTAGAAAGCATCTCTCACTCCCACCATTCCACACATCTCACAGGTGGCTGTGGAGAGTGAAACACACACACACACACACACACACACACACACACACACACACACACACACACACACACACACACACACACACACACACACACACACACACACACACACACACACACACACACACACACACACACACACACACACACACACACACACACGAGGGATAACGAGGTGTGAGTACTGTTCAGTCGAACGAAGAGATGGCCATATAATAGAATGCTAAAATCTCAGTTCAACCCTGTAATAAGTGGTTATTTATTGCCTTTACCTCCCTGTAATAAGTGGTCATCAGTGGTTATGTTCAATAGGCAGAGGCAGTCACAGTACTACTAACCCATTCCTGCCTTCCCATCGGGGTAGGTGTAGACCTGGCCGTTGGTCTTGATGATGGGCAGGCTGGCAGGGAGGGAGGGCACCTCTTCATCACTGTCCTCAGAGCTCGAGCTACTGCTAGAATCCTCACTGCAGCTGTCATAGCCATCGAACATCCCAAACGAGTCCCGCCTCTTCCTTTCTGAACGAACAGTCCGTTCAGCCTGTAGGAGAGAGAGGATTGTGTCAGATAGAGATAGCACAGTGCAGTCAATGCAGTCTCACTTACCCGCATGCCACTGCAGGTGGTTGCTTTGCATGATAACCTACTGCTGATTTTTAAAAATCTGAAAACGGCAAAGCAATGACTGCATCCATAAACCTTTTTATATAAGCGAGGATATGTAGCCTATGTGCAATGTTTCCATGCAACACGGACAGAATTCGGATGAAGAGTGAAGGGGATTTTGAAAGTATAACATGTCAATTCAATAGCTACATACCAATTAATTAATCTATGAATAACACTGCATTGAACCAACATGGAAATTGCTGAGAGCTCAACATGTTAACCAATTATAACCGTAACACCCACCACCACATATCTGGTGGTAGCTCACCTACCATTTTTACACTAAAACAAGTCTGTTCTCAGTGATCAAAATAGCGACATATTGTGACAACATACATCAAGTAAGCTACATGCCAAACGTTTTGCACTGCTGTAACCGATAGCTAATGTCATCGGTGGTGCACCGCCCCCTTTCTATTCAGAACCTCTGTTGCCAAAGCACAATATTGAAATGACAGCTGCACGCGCTGGCTCATGACCTGATATCCCAGGAATTAGTCTGCAAGACACCACAATACAGCGTCAAAAATCACTGCAGTGCGGTCTATTTAACGTGACGGGCCTGCCTTGCAATGATTTGCTAGCCAGCTAACGTAACGTTAATGGTAGCTGCTGAATCTTGCGCCGTTATACAAGCGGACAAGCTGCCCTAGAAGGTTGGAAGATTGTTGAAGATGCAGCACCACAGCTTGCCATCATCAGCGGCTAGCTTTATTAAACAATTGAAAGGCAGGCAATGCTGGAATAAAGCTGTCTGTTTTATTTTCTGCGGCTACAGTAACTAGCTGGCACTACTGTTGCCTCGCCTACCTAGCTAAACTAGCTGCTGCAGTCTGACAACCACAACAAAGAAAGGGGAACTAGGATTACACCAGAGATGTACACAGAACACAATAATAGCGCTCACCAAATCTCTTGCGTTTTCCATCAGCCCTTCATGCAGAGCGTTTTCTATTTTCTCTTGATACAGTGGCGAGACAGTGAAGAGAGGAAAGTTAATGGTAACCTAACATGCAAAAATAAACTCCGCTAGCTAGCTAGCTAGCATAGCATATCAACAAAATTATCATATTTCAAACGCGCAGGCGCGGAATACAGCCTCTATTTCCTGATTGGGCAAGAAACTCTTCTTCATCTATATAGCATGCAGGTTAGCCAAGTAAAAGTACTTTACCGCCATCTCCTGTACTGTATGCACATGCGTACAGTATAATGTATTACAGTAAATACACTACATGGCCAAAAGTATATGACACCTGCTCGTCGAACATCTCATTCCAAAATGATGGACATTAATATGGAGTTGGTCCCCCATTTGCTGCTATAGCAGCCTCCACTCTTCTGGGATGGCTTTCCAATATATGCGGGAACACTGCTGTAGGGACTTGCTTCCAATCAGCCACAAGACCGTTAGTGAGGTTGTGCACTGATTTTGAGCGATTAGGCCTGGCTTGCAGTCGGCATACCAATTCATCCCAAAGGTTTTCTATGGGGTTGAGGTCAGGGCTCTGTTACAGGCCAGTCAAGTCCTTCCAAACCTATCTTGACAAACCATTTCTGTATGGACCTCACTTTGTGCATGGGGGCATTGTCATGCTGAAACAGGAATGGGCCTTCCCCAAACTGTTGCCACAAAGTTGGAAGCACAGAATTGTCTAGAATGTCATTGTATGCTGTAGCATTTAGAGTTCCCTACACTGGAACTACAGGGCCTAGCCCAAACCTTGAAAAAACAGCCCCAGACCATTATTCCTCCTCCACCAAACTTTATAGTTGGCACTATGCATTCGGGAAAGTAGCGTTCTCCTAGCATCCGCCAAACACAGATTAATTTATCGGACTGACAGATGTTGAAGTGTGATTCATCACCCCAGAAAACGTGTTTTCATTGCTCCAGAGTCCAATAGGGGCGAGCTTTACACCAACCACTCCAGCAGAGGCTTGGCATTGCGCATGGTGATCTTAGGCTTGTGTGCGGCTGCTCGGCCATGGAAACCCATTTCATGAAGCTCCCGATGAACAGTTCTTGTGCTGACGTTGCTTTCAGAGGCAGTTTGGAGCTCGGTAGTGAGTGTTGCAACCAAGGACAGACCATTTTTACGTGCTACACACTTCAGCGGTCCCGTTCTGTGCGCTTGTGTGGCCTTCCACTTAACGGCTGAGCCATTGTTTCTCCTAGACGTTTCCACTTCACAATAACAGCACTTACAGTTGACCCGGGCATGGCCGAAATTTGACAAACGGACTTGTTTTATAACAGTGCCACATTGAAAGTCACTGAACTCTTCAGTATGGGCCATTCTACAGCCAGTGCTTGCATGGTCAAGAATTAAGCAGTGGATGGTCTATCATCCTAGACACAGTATATCAGGTCAGCATCACTGAGGTGCATGGCTCAACACCCAGTGGCCAAAACCTTCCATTGAGTTTGCAATGCAACAGAGTAGTGAAGTAATAAAGAAGTGCTTGATGGAGCAAAGAACTGTCAAACCTTTAGGCCTATCTAACCAGCATCAGCCAGACAGAAGAAAACCTTACCACTGTAGAGAAGATTACCTTTGACCTTGCTGGATGAATACATCAGCAAATGCCCGAAACTATTCTAAAGATATATTTTTTAATTAAATCAAAAAGTATATATGACAGTATTTATCTTGGGAATCTTGGGAATAGACTGTTCGCTCTGCTAGTGCACAGCAAGCGGTACCTATGCACCAATTCTGGAACCAACAGGACCCTACCCCCAAGCCATAAAACTACGAAATAGTTAACCAATAGCTATCCAGACTATCTGCAATTACTCTTTTTGCAACTCTCATCACATACGCTGCTGTTACTTTTTAATATCCATCCTGTTGCCTAGTCACGTTATCCCTACCTAAATGTACATATCTACCCCAATTGCCTTGTACCCCAGCACATCTACTCGGTACTGATATCCTGTGTATTAGCAGTCATGGAAAAAGTACCCAATTGTCATACTTGAGTAGGAGTCTAGATATCTTAATAGAAAATGACTCAAGTAAAAGTGAAACATACCCAGCAAAATCCTACTTGAGTAAAAGTTCAAAAGTATTTGGTTTTGAATATACTTAAGTATCAAAAGTAAATGTAATTGCTAAAATATACTTAAGCATCAAAAGTAAAAGTATAAATCATTTCAAATTCCTTATATTAAGCAAACCAGATGGCACAATTTTTTTTTTTGTAATTTACGGATAGCCAGTGCCACACGCCAACACTCAGACATAGATAGCCAGGGCCACACTCCAACATTCAGACGTAATAATTATGTCTGAGTGTTGGAGTGTGGCCCTGGCTATCCGTAAATGTAAAAAACAAGAAAATCGTGCCATCTGGTTTACAAACAACAAAGCATTTGTGTTTAGTGTGTCCACCAGATCAGACGCAGTAGGGATCTTTAAGTGTGTTAATTCAACCATTTTCCTGCCCTGCTTGGCATTCAAAATGTAACGAGTATTTTTGGGTGTCAGGGAAAATGTATGGAGTAAAATATCCCTTTGCATGTTATACCAGTTGCCCAAATTTGGCCATACCATATAGGTCATCATATGAGGTTGCAAATCAAAATAAAACATTCCCAATTATTCAAATGTAAACCTATACATTTTAGGTAATTGATCCATTATTGTCTGTCCAATAGCCTCTACATTTACAACTCATGGGTGTGTTTAATGGGATGTGGAGCTTTATGGTGGGTGCAGGGCAATGGCGTCATTAGCCCTGGGCTTCCGGGGCCGAAACCTTTTGATGGTCTAAAAACTGCACAATTGCAGGTTGTATGTCTAAAATTAGTTCCATAACGGTGCATCACTTACACACTAAGTAGTATGCCATAGAGAACAGCTTTGTGACTGTCATGGTTTCACCATTACTTTACTGAAAACAGTGTATCCCTAGCCCAAACCATTCAAAGATATGATCCATTTTACTGGAGCTATATTGGGTGGGTTTTTTCTGTCGCAAATTTGCTAGATAAACAATGTCCCAGGCCATAATAAAACTAGGCTACTCGCAAACCGCTAATTCGTTTAGGGTGCACTCTGAAAGTATTCAGAACCCTTGACTTTTTCCACATTATGTTACGTTATAGACTTATTCTAAAAATGGATTCAATACATTTTTCCCTCATCAACCTACACACGATACCCAATAATGAAAAAGTGAAAACAGATTTTTAGAATTTTTTGCAAATGTATTAAAAACAAAAAAACTGAAATACCATATTTATATAAGTTTTTAGAACCTTTGCTATGAGACTGAAAATTGAGCCCAGGTGCATCCTGTTTCCATTGATCATTCTTGAGATGTTTCTATAACTTGATTGGAGTCCCCCTGTGTTAAATTCGAGTGATTGGACATTATTTGTAAAGACACACACCTGTCTATATAAGGTCCCACAGTTGACAGTGCATGTTAGAGCAAAAACCAAGCCATGAGGTCGAATGAATTGTCCGTAGAGCTCAGAGACAGGATTGTGTCGAGGCACAGATCTGGGGAAGGGTACCCAAAAAATGTCTGCAGCATTGAAGGTCCCCCAGAACACAGTGGCCTCCATCATTCCTAAATGGAATAAGTTTGAACTACCAAGACTCTTCCAAGAGCTGAATCTAGCCAAACTGAGCAATCAGGGGAGAAAGGCCTTGGTCAAGGAGGTGACCAAGAACCTGATGGTCACTCTGACAGAGCTCCAGAGTTCCTCTGTGGAGATGGCAGAACCTTCCAAAAGGACAACCATCTCTGCAGCACTCCACCAATCAGGCCTTTGTCGTAGAGTGGCGAGACAGAAGTAAAAGGCACATGACAGCACACTTGGAATTTGCCAAAAGGCAACTAAAGACTCTCAGACCATGAGAAACAAGATTCTCTGGTCTGATGAAACCAAGATTGAACACTTTGACCTGAATGCCAAGTGTCATGTCTTGAGGAAACCTGGCACCATCTCTACAGTGAAGCATGGTGGTGGCAGCATCATGCTGTGGGGATGTTTTTCAGCAGCAGGGACTGGGCGACTAGTCAGGATCGAGGGAAAGATGAACAGCGCAAAGTAAAGAGATCCTTGATGAAAACCTGCTCCAGAGTGCTGAAGACCTCAGAATGGGGTGAAGGTTCACTTTCCAACAGGTTAACTACCCTAGAGCCAAGACACCGCAGGAGTGGCTTGGGGACAAGTCTCAATATCCTTGAGTTGCCGAGCCAGAGCCCGGACTCTCCCCATCCAACCTGACAAAACTTGAGAGGATCTGCTGAGAAGAATGGGATAAACTCCTCAAATACAGGCGTGCCAAGCTTGTAGTGTACACAATAAGACTCGAGGCTGTAGTCGCTTCCAAAGGTTCTTCTGTGTTCTTGGGGACCTTCAATGATGCAGACATTTTTTTGGTAGCCTTCCCCAGATTTGTGCGTCGACACAATCCTGTCTTGGAGTTCTATGGATAATTCCGCATGGCTTGGTTTTCATTCTGACATTTCAAAACGTGTTTTCGGCTTGTCATTATCGGGTGTGCAGATTTATTTTATTTAACTAGGCATGTCAGTTAAGAACAAATTCTTATTTACAATGACGGCCTACCAGGGAACAGTGGGTTAACTGCTTAGTTCAGGGGCAGAACGACAGATTTTTACCTTGTCAGCTCGGGGATTTGATTCAGCAACCTTTCGGTTACTGGCCCAATGCTCTAACTACTAGGCTACCTTCCACCCCTGATGAGGGATTACATTTTTAACATTTTCATAACAAAATGTGGAAAAGTCAAGGGGTCTGAATGCTTTCCTCATGCACTGTGTGCGTGTGTGTATTAATTGCTAGTGAATTTTTACTCATTACAATTATATATACATTTATTTTTTATGTATTATTTATTTTATGTAGTGCTCTATCATTCTCCTTCTTGGTCAAATAGCCCTTACACAGCCTGGAGGTGTGTTAGGTCATTGTTCTGTTGAAAAACAAATTATAGTCCCACTAACCATGAATGCCTGATTCACTCTCCTCTGAACAGTTGATGTTGAGATGTGTCTGTTACTTGAACTCTGTGTAGCATTTATTTGGGCTGCCATTTCTGAAGCTGGTAACTCTAATGAACTTATCCTCCGCAGCAGAGGTAACTCTGGGTCTTCCTTTCCTATGGCGGTTCTCATGAGAGCCAGTTTCATCATAGTGCTTGATGGTTTATTTGAGCTGTTCTTGCTATAATATGGACTTGGTCTTTTACCAAATAGGGCTATCTTCTGTATACCACCCCTATGTTGTCACAACACAACTGATTGGGTCAAAAACATTCACTTTTAACAAGGCACACCTGTTAATTGAAATGCATTCCAGGTGACTACCTCATGAAGCTGGTTGAGAGAATGCCAAGAGTGTGCAAAGCTGTCATCAAGGCAAATGGTTGCTACTTTGAAGAATCTAAAATCTATGTTAGTTACTATTAAGTGTTAGGTACTACATGATTCCATGTGTTATTTCATAGTTTTAGTCTTCACTATTATTCAACAATGTAGAAAATAGTAAAAAATAAAGAAAAACCTTTGAATGAGTAGGGGTGTCCAAACTTTTGGCTGGTACTGTATATAACATAACTGGTTTAGATTATTAAATATCCCTACAATATTCATAATTATAATGATATACAATAATAATAATAATAAAACAAATTATGATAAATATTTTACTCAAATGCAGTATCCTATAATCAGGCTTATGTGGCTACCTCCAGGCTCCTAGGTAACTATACATTTTCAAAGCAAAAATAAAATCTCATGGATCAAAGATTAATGTCACTGATTGAACCATCATAAATGACTGCAATTGCTTTGAATGACGGTTAGGAAGGCTACATCTGTGGGCCAAGAAATATATATGCCTTAGAAATACTAATAGACTCACTAACACAATGGCATAAAATGTATTCGATGGCTGTGAATTGTAAACTGATACACGTGATTCTAGTTTACATGTGAATCACTTCAAACTATATTTGGAACAGGCTAATAAAAAACAGATTAGATCACAAATCACAATGTGAAGCGCATTGGGCAGCCTGAGAAAATCAACTATAGGTTACCAAGTGTTGCAATCTAATAAACTGAATCATTTTGGAGTATTATACAATCACTCACAAACCATGAAAGAAACGATTATAGTAATTTACAATATCATATAGACATAGTGACCTCAGAATGTCATTTCCTTCATGATCCACGAAGCAAAGGCTGTTTTCACGGAAAGCTATTCTGAGCAGCTCCAGCACCAACTGTGGACGTTTGTCTGATTTTGATTAACAACACGATTGAGGGCACCGGAGCAAAATGGACAAGTTATAGTTTCTGGAGAGCAAAATATAGTACAGCATGCAACAATGTAATCTGTTTAAAAAAGATAGGTGTTTGATGCAGACTAAAATGTTATTCTGCGCATGATGACGCGCAAAAGTACGTATGTCTCCGCTTCACACCGCTAGCTAGCAGGAAGTATGTTGAATCCGAGGAGAAAAAAATGACCGAAGAACCAAAGTCGGTTGTTGATCTGAAAAAATAACAAGTCTCCTAAATGAGAACGCAAATGCTGCGGTTTTTGGATTCGGCATCATTCTCACTGGTGCAAAGAACGTCATTAAACGGGTAAGTCGAGTGCGTAAAACGTATATATATATATAAAAAATGTTTTCCATCAATGGGCCAGAGTGTATTTGTCGAGATCTTTGTTGGTTCTAGGCTAGCGCACGTTAGCCAGCAAGCTAACCTTTGCGTGCCACGGTTATTTGGCTTGCTTAGGCATGAATTATCCCTGCAATAATATGGTCTGTGTATACAACAAGGGAATATACATACATTTATGCAGTGTGCGCATCAATTTCTTTGAGCTTGCAAAATGTAGAGTTAACGACTTCCGTTTTCCTTGTATTTTTTTTTTAGCATCGTGGGGGGGGGGGTGTAACGTTACTTAGCTAGGCGGCCGCGCTAGCTATTTCGTTAGGTCGGTGCAGATTATTACATTAGTTTGATAGTTGGCCAGGTTAAATGCCCCTTAAGGTGAAGTAATGTCTCACATTTAGCTACACTTGTATAAAAATAATACTATGCATTTATATGATCCGAAGTAATGTACTTGACCCAGCTAACAGGCTAATGTTTGCACAGCTAACTAAAATGCGGCTAGTGTACTAGCTAGTTGCAAATAGCTTCTAAGAAAGCAATTTATGGAAATTGAGTCGTTTTTGTTATTTTGGGGCAACGCGTATAAACGTTATATTTTAACATTGAATAACTCGATGTTTCAGTTAACTATGCATTTATGATTAAAATGTCTTTATAGTTTATGCTTTCTCGGTCCTCCGGCCTTGACGTTGCCTAATTTGGGGAGTCGTTCGATGGAAAAGAGCACGGAATGTCTCGCGGATCGGCGGTAAAGATGCCCTGCTTTTGTCCTGAAAAATTTACGCTGTGTGAACTCAGTGGAAAGACAAGACAAGCCAAGGTCAGGGAGCACGTTATAGAATCGCCTCCCACCACGAAGTCAGATTATACTTTATTAAAATGATTTCGAATTACAGGCTCTTGGGCCTCCCTATTATGAAAGAAAAACGTTATTTGTTGAAATGTGCTCCAGACCCCGAGCTCTCAATCAAAACAATGCACGTGTAAACATCGAGTCACACAGAAAGTAATTGTAAAGATTATTAACCTAGCTGAACGGTGTGTGTACAGCTATCTGAAATATGTATATTCATATTCTTTTTTCTTTGTGGTTCCTTGCCCTCGGGCTGTTCATAGTATCCTGCAAACCGTTTTTGCACGGTAAAGGTGTTTGTGATTTCACTGTTTAAAATAGTTTGATTTCCTTCTGCTATCAAATTAGTTCAGCTTGTTTGCTAGGCTAACTACTTTTGTGCACACTAGTTAGTTAATTATATTTTACAGTTACAGTGTAAATATATATTTTTCTGTTTGCATTTAGTTTCAAATGGGAATTAGTCAGTGAAGGTCAAATTATTCCAAACTTGTTTATGCTTCACCTCCCCATTTCTGTCTCTTGTGTATTAATAATTCTCCTACTTGCATCATTTACACCACGTTTGATAATGGCCAATCGAGCTTAAGTCAAATCAAATCATCAAATCAAATTTTATTTGTCACATACACATGGTTAGCAGATGTTAATGCGAGTGTAGCGAAATGCTTGTGCTTCTAGTTCCGACAATGCAGTGATAACCAACAAGTAATCTAACTAACAATTCCAAAACTACTGTCTTATACACAGTGTAAGGGGATAAGGAACATGTACATAAGGATATATGAATGAGTGATGGTACAGAGCAGCATACAGTAGATGGTATCGAGTACAGTATATACATATGAGATGAGTGTGTAGACAAAGTAAACAAAGTGGCTAGTGATACATGTGTTACATAAGGATGCAGTCGATGATGTAGAGTACAGTATATACATATGCATATGAGATGAATAATGTAGGGTAAGTAACATTATATAAGGTAGCATTGTTTAAAGTGGCTAGTGATATATTTACATTTCCCATCAATTCCCATTATTAAAATGGCTGGAGTTGGGACAGTGTGTTGGCAGCAGCCACTCAATGTTAGTGGTGGCTGTTTAACAGTCTGATGGCCTTGAGATAGAAGCTGTTTTTCAGTCTCTCGGTCCCAGCTTTGATGCACCTGTACTGACCTCGCCTTCTGGATGATAGCGGGGTGAACAGGCAGTGGTTCGGGTGGTTGATGTCCTTGATGATCTTTATGGCCTTCCTGTAACAACGGGTGGTGTAGGTGTCCTGGAGGGCAGGTAGTTTGCCCCCGGTGATGCGTTGTGCAGTCCTCACTACCCTCTGGAGAGCCTTACGGTTGAGGGCGGAGCAGTTGCCGTACCAGGCGGTGATACAGCCCGCCAGGATGCTCTCGATTGTGCATCTGTAGAAGTTTGTGAGTGCTTTTGGTGACAAGCCAAATTTCTTCAGCCTCCTGAGGTTGAATAGGCGCTGCTGCGCCTTCTTCACGACGCTGTCAGTGTGAGTGGACCAATTCAGTTTGTCTGTGATGTGTATGCCGAGGAACTTAAAACTAGCTACCCTCTCCACTACTGTTCCATCGATGTGGATAGGGGGTGTTCCCTCTGCTGTTTCCTGAAGTCCACAATCATCTCCTTAGTTTTGTTGACATTGAGTGTGAGGTTATTTTCCTGACACCACACTCCGAGGGCCCTCACCTCCTCCCTGTAGGCCGTCTCGTCGTTGTTGGTAATCAAGCCTACCACTGTTGTGTCGTCCGCAAACTTGATGATTGAGTTGGAGGCGTGCGTGGCCACGCAGTCGTGGGTGAACAGGGAGTGCAGGAGAGGGCTCAGAACGCACCCTTGTGGGGCCCCGTGTTGAGGATCAGCGGGGAGGAGATGTTGTTGCCTACCCTCACCACCTGGGGCGGCCCGTCAGGAAGTCCAGTACCCAGTTGCACAGGGCGGGGTCGAGACCCAGGGTCTCGAGCTTGATGACGAGCTTGGAGGGTACTATGGTGTTGAGTGCCGAGCTGTAGTCGATGAACAGCATTCTCGCATAGGTATTCCTCTTGTCCAGGTGGGTTAGGGCAGTGTGCAGTGTGGTTGAGATTGCATCGTCTGTGGACCTATTTGGGCGGTAAGCAAATTGGAGTGGGTCTAGGGTGTCAGGTAGGGTGGAGGTGATATGGTCCTTGACTAGTCTCTCAAAGCACTTCATGATGACGGAAGTGAGTGCTACGGGCGGTAGTCGTTTAGCTCAGTTACCTTAGCTTTCTTGGGAACAGGAACAATGGTGGCCCTCTTGAAGCATGTGGGAACAGCAGACTGGTATAGGGATTGATTGAATATGTCCGTAAACACACCGGCCAGCTGGTCTGCGCATGCTCTGAGGGCGCGGCTGGGGATGCCGTCTGGGCCTGCAGCCTTGCGAGGGTTAACACGTTTAAATGTCTTACTCACCTCGGCTGCAGTGAAGGAGAGACCGCATGTTTCCGTTGCAGGCCGTGTCAGTGGCACTGTATTGTCCTCAAAGCGGGTAAAAAAGTTATTTCGTCTGCCTGGGAGCAAGACATCCTGGTCCGTGACTGGGCTGGATTTCATCTTGTAGTCCGTGATTGACTGTAGACCCTGCCACATGCCTCTTGTGTCTGAGCCATTGAATTGAGATTCCACTTTGTCTCTGTACTGACGCTTAGCTTGTTTGATAGCCTTGCGGAAGGAATAGCTGCATTGTTTATATTCGGACATGTTACCAGTCACCTTGCCCTGATCAAAAGCAGTGGTTCGCGCTTTCAGTTTCACGCGAATGCTGCCATCAATCCACGGTTTCTGGTTAGGGAATGTTTTTATCGTTGCTATGGGAACGACATCTTCGACGCACGTTCTAATGAACTCGCACACCGAATCAGCGTATTCGTCAATATTCCCATCTGACGCAATACGAAACATGTCCCAGTCCACGTGATGGAAGCAGTCTTGGAGTGTAGAGTCAGCTTGGTCTGACCAGCGTTGGACAGACCTCAGCGTGGGAGCCTCTTGTTTTAATTTCTGCCTGTAGGCAGGGATCAGCAAAATGGAGTCGTGGTCAGCTTTTCCGAAAGGGGGGCGGGGCAGGGCCTTATATGCGTCGCGGAAGTTGGTAACAATGATCCAAGGTTTTACCACCCCTGGTTGCGCAATCGATATGCTGATAAAATTTAGGGAGTCTTGTTTTCAGATTGGCTTTGTTAAAATCCCCAGCTACAATGAATGCAGCCTCCGGATAAATGTTTTCCAGTTTGCAAAGAGTTAAATAAAGTTCGTTCAGAGCCATCGATGTGTCTGCTTGGGGGGGGATATATACGGCTGTGATTATAATCGAAGAGAATTCTCTTGGAAGATAATGCGGTCTACATTTGATTGTGAGGAATTCTAAATCAGGTGAACAGAAGGATTTGAGTTCCTGTATGTTTCCTTCATCACACCATGTCCCGTTAGTCATGAGGCATACGCCCCCGCCACTCTTCTTACCAGAGAGATGTTTGTTTCTGTCCGCGCGACGCGTGGAGAAACCCGTTGGCTGCACCGCCCTGGATAGCGGCTTTCCAGTAAGCCATGTTTCCGTAAAGCAGAGAACGTTGCAGTCTCTGATGTCCCTCTGGAATGCCACCCTTGCTCGGATTTCATCAACCTTGTTGTCGAGAGACTGGACATTGGCAAGAAGAATACTGGGAAGTGGTGCGCGATGTGCCCTTTTTCGGAGTCTGACCAGAACACCGCCGCGTTTCCCTCTTTTTCGGAGTCGTTTCCTTGGGTCGCTGCATGCGATCCATTCCGTTGTCCTGTTTGTAAGGCAGAACACAGGATCCGCGTCGCGGAAAACATATTCTTGGTCGTACTGATGGTGAGTTGACGCTGATCTTATATTCAGTAGTTCTTCTCGACTGTATGTAATGAAACCTAAGATGACCTGGGGTACTAATGTAAGAAATAACACGTAAAAAAACAAAAAACTGCATAGTGTCCTAGGAACGCGAAGCGAGGCGGCCATCTCAGAATGTTCACATGTAATGTGAACATTCACATTACATTTTCCTCCCCAGAGAGAACCAGAAAGCCTGGCTTCTACAGGCCAGAGATTTATGAATTCACTTTTTACACCATGGGCCCATTGTGATGTTTGTTGTTGTTACATCCCATAAGTTAAGCAATCAAGGTTTTAATTCTCATGCCTTGCTCGCTGGATGTTTCTATATAAATCTAGATCCCTCCCACCTTGCTATCATTTGAATAGACATATGCATTTATTCCAACCTGGGCCCAGCTCAGCAATGAATATATAAACTCAGCAAAAAAAGAAACGTCCCTTTTTCAGGACCCTGTCTTTCAAAGATAATTCATAAATTCACGGTCATTTAGACACTAACAGCTTACATATGGTAGGCAATTAAGGTTACAGTTATGAAAACTTAGGACACAGAAGAGGCCTTTCTACTGACTCTGAATAACACCAAAAGAAAGATGCCCAATGTCCCCGCTCATCTGTGTGAACGTGCCTTAGGCATGCTGCAAGGAGGCATGAGGGCTGCAGATGTAGCCAGGGCAGTATTGCAATGTCTTTACTGTGAGACGCCTAAGATGGCTCCCCAGGGAGACAGGACGAACAGCTGATCATCCTCGCTGTGGCAGACCACGTATAACGACACCTGCACAGGATCGGTACATCCGAACATCACACCTGCGGGACAGGTACAGGATGGCAATAACAACTGCCCGAGTTACACCAGGAATACACAATCCCGTCATCAGTGCTCAGACTGTCCGCAATAGGCTGAAAGATGCTGGACTGGGGGCTTGTAGGCATTTTGTAAGGCAAGTCTTCACCAGACATCACTGGCAACAACGTCGCCAATGGGCACAAACCCACCATCGCTGGATCACACAGGACTGGCAAAAAGTTATCTTCACTGACGAGTTGCGGTTTTGTCTCACCAGGATGTGATGGTCGGATTCGTGTTTCTTGTTGAAGGAATGAACATTACACCGAGGCCTGTATGTACTCTGGAGCGGGATCGATTTGGAGGTGGAGAGTCCGTCATGGTCTGGGGTGGTGTATCACAGCATCATCGGACTGACCTTGTTGTCATTGCAGGCAATCTCAATGCTGTGCGTTACAGGGAAGACATCCTCCCTCATGTGGTACCCTTCCTGCAGGCTCATCCTGACATGACCTTCCAGCATGCCACCAGCCATACTGTTCGTTCTATGCGTGATTTCCTGCAAGACAGGAATGTCAGTGTTCTGCCATGGCCAGCAAAGAGCCCGGATCTCAATCCTATTGAGCACGTCTGGGGCTTGTTGGCTCGGATGGTGAGGGCCAGCTGGGAACTTGCAGGAGCCTTGGTGGAAGAGTGGGGTAACATCTCACAGCAAGTACTGGCAAATCGGGTGAGAAGGATATGCACTGCAGTACTTAATGCAGCTGGTGGCCACACCAGAGACTGACTGTTACTTTTGATTTTGATGCCCCCCTTTGTTCATGGACACATTATTCCATTTCTGTTAGTCACATCTGTGGAACTTCTTCAGTTTATCTTGTTGAATCTTGTTTTGTTCATACAAATATGTACAAATGCTATGTTTGCTGAAAATGAACACTGTTGACAGTGAGAGGACATTTGATTGTTTTGCTGAGTCTATATGCTTCAAAGTGTAAACACAGATGACAGACAACCCAAACTGTAGAGGAAGTGCTTTTTGTGACGTTAGACCCATCTGGTATTTCGCTATACAGATCTTGGTGAGCCTAGCACACCCAGATGGCCTGGCATCAGAGCCCCTTGGTCAGGGTACCTTCCCAGAGGTTATGATACTTTAACATTAGAGCTGTAAGACTAACCCATGCAGGTATAAAGTGTATTCTGTTGAGGTCACTTGACTACAGGAACAAATACTGGTAGGCCTATGTCAATAAGCCATTCTGGAATAGGATGCCTTATTCAAATATAGGTTGGGGGAGAATGGTGGAAGGCTCTAGAATAGTGGATTGAGCCTATATTAGACTACCAGGCCTATGTTACTGAAAATGACCAATGTGACATTTGACCCATTTTTTTATTATTATTTGAATGTTGTGTATCAATCTTGCATTAGCTTATTTTAGGGCCAACTTCTCAAATTTGGATGATATCACAGAGCTTACATTGATTTTTCACAATGTGAAATTATGAAATGGATGTATTCCACAAACCTTTATATTGTCTTTTGTGCTGTAAATATAAAAACTATAAGTGTGTGGTTCTCAAGATTCTGCAGGAAGAACTTGGCACACGACACATTGGACAGCCTGGAAGCGAACACAAGCTGCAAACGTGCCACATCTAATAAAACTAAAGCCATGTCTAAAAGTTGTCACAACACAAGCCTTTATTTAGCGCATATGCCTAAATACTAAGACTTTGAATCCGCACCGACAATTGGCAGAAGATGATAAATCATATGGATGCATAAAATATAGGTTAATTTTAACAAATGTATTATTCATCAAACATTGGCAAAACATAAAGCAATACATTCTATAAATGTAAGACAACATATTTTGAGGTTTTGAACTGATCATGTATTTTACCCCACAAAGCATAAGTGTTGAATGTTAAAAGGGTAGTGCAGTTGAAGATGAGATTTTCCTTTTTTAAATTTTTTATATTTCCACGCAGGTCAAAATAACACAGAAATTGTGATAATGCCCCTTTTGTTTAAGAGCTGTTTATATAAAAAAAAAAGGCCTGGAATTTCAGCCTGTTCAGGTGGGATGGAACTTTTGGCCCACAACATGATGTCACAATGTGATCAGAGTATAATAGACCAATGACTGTTCATCTGATGAGGATGGTCTAGAGCCCACCCAATCAGCCTTTCAGGGCTGTGTATGTAAAAGTCGTCCAATTTGTTTCCCAACGCCTACATGATCAGACTGATGATTTCGAGACATACAGTGGTGGATTTAAAAATACAATTCCAAAGACTACATTAGGGCTTTAAGAAGAATGATTGACTTCCTGGTAGAATTGAAATCTCTAAAGCCCTGTAAGAGATACTCTATACAATGATGAGTCTTGTTTCCGCCCTAACAATGGCAGTTGTCAGTGGGTGGGTGAAGGGGGGGAGATCAGGTGGGACCGTTCTAGCCAATGAGAGGGCAGATATGCGTGATCAAAACAAACAACTAGATACAATGTCATTCAGTTATCACTACATTCGTAACAACCTAAACATTATGAAACTTCTTTTCAATCAAATAAGCCTCACTTAGCAAATTAGCAATCATATTTTTTGTTGACCAAATCCACACACTCTCATAGATCTTGATACAAAAACTCCCTACTTGGTCTGCTTATCGCTGTATTCGCCTGTGGACCAAGTGATGGGAGTGGAGCCTCTCGCTTTGCCTGTTCTTCCTATCAGGGGTAGGCAACTAGATTCAGCTGAAGTGTTTTTGGAGGAGCAGATTGTCGGGGTGACGGATCATAAATATTTTCAATGCAAATTGAACACAACTTAGCCCCCCCTCCCCCATTGGCCCGCGGGCCACCTGTTTTCGACCCCTATCCTGGACACGTGAACTGGTTGTAGCTCAGTTGGTAGAGCATGGCGCTTGTAACGCCAGGGTAGTGGGTTCGATCCCCGGGACCACCCATACATAGAATGTATGCACACATGACTGTAAGTCGCTTTGGATAAAAGCGTCTGCTAAATGGCATTTATTATTATTATTATTATTATTATAACTGAGAGGATTGAACAGGTGGAGGAAATATGGCAATCTCTTGGTAGATATTGCCTCTTAGATCTGTGTCTAGGGCAGTGATATAAAAAAATGTAACTTTGGGGTCAGGACTACTGCTGGTTTTCTGTTCGACCTGATAATTCATTGCATACACATGGTCAAAATCAGTCCCTGATTAAAGGGAATAATTTACAAAAGCAGCAGTACTGGGTCCAGTACCTCAAACTAAGCTCTGGACCTTCAAAGCCATTGTTTCCCTCTAAGGGACTGATTTTGACCTGGGACACTGTGTGTAATTATCAGGTAGGAAAGAACCAGCAGCCTCTGGACCCTGTAGGCGTGTGACCCTGGTCTAGGGGAAATGGGGCTAGGGGTTGGCCCAATCCCAATGCACTTGTGGAGATCTGAGAAGATTTGATTGGCATAAGAAATATGGTGAAACTTCCTCCTGGTCTATCAGGCCAAAGTGGAGCTATTGCCATGTTACTTACAGTACACCTATCCAAACAGATCTCCACAAGTGTATAGGGGCCAATTTGGGATTGGATCATTGTTTCTGGACAAAACCTAAATTTCAGGACCATTAAGCATGAAATGCAGAGAATCAAACTGCCGATAGGTAGGTACCACAGTGAGAGGCGGTTCCTTCTCTTACTAGAACAAAAGCGGTACCTGCTGCATGCTGACCCGGTAGCGACGGACCTGCCGTTTCTACTTGTAGAATCCAATGCTCGTCAGTGGCCAACAACTTTAAAACCTACCCCAACCAGGAAACGTGGCTAGATGGCAGCATTTGCACAACACTGAAAGCACGAACCACCGCATTTAACTATGGCAAGGTGACTGGGAATATGACAGAACACAAACAGTAGTCATTCCCTCTGTAAGGGAATCAAACAGGCAAAACTTCAGTATAGAAACAAAGTGGAGTCACAATTCAACGGCTCAGACAGGAGATGCATGTGGCAGGGTCCGTGGCTGACGTGAGTAAGACATTAACCCTCGCAAGGCTGCTAAGCCCAGATGTCATCCCAAGCTGCATCCTCAGAGCATGCGCAGACCAGCTAGCTGGTGTGTTTATGGACATATTCAATCTCCCTATCCCAGTCTGCTGTCCCCACATGCTTCAAGATGGCCACCATTGTTCCTGTACCCAAGAATGCAAAGGTAACTGAACTAAATGACTATCGCCCCATTGCACTCACTTCTGTCGTCATGAAGTGCTTTGAGAGACTAGTCAAGGATCATATCACCTCCACCTTACCTGTCACCCTAGACCCACTTAGATTTGCCTACCGCCCCCATAGGTCCATAGACGATGCAATCGCCATCACACTGCCCTATCCCATCCGAACAAGAGGAATAGCTATATAAGAATGCTGTTCATTTACTATAGCTCAGCATTCAACACCATAACACCCTCCAAGCTCGAGGCCCTGGGTCTGAACCCCACCTTGTGCATTTGGGTCCTGGACTTCCTGACGGGCTGCCCCCAGGTGGTGAAGGTAGGAAACAACACTTCCACTTTGCTGGTTCTCAACACTGGGGCCCCACAAGGGTACATACTCATCCCCCTCCTGTACTCTGTTCACCCATGACTGCGTGGCCAGGCACACCTCCAATTCAATCATCAAGTTTGCAGACGACACAACAGTAGTATGCTTGATTACCAACAACGACGAGACAACCTACAGGGGGGAGGTGAGGGCACTCGGAGTGTGGTGCCAGGAAAAGAACCTCTCACTCAACGTAAACAAAATAAAGGATATGATTGTGGACTTCAGGAAACAGATGATCGAGCACCCCCTATCCACATCGACGGGACAGTGGAGAAAGTGGAAAGTTTTAAGTTCCTCGGCGGACACTGAAAAGGCTGAAGAGGCATTGAACAAGTTCTCATTTACAATTGCGACCTGGCCAAGATAAAGCAAAGCAGTTTGACACATTCAATAACACAGAGTTACACATGGAGTAAAACAAACATACAGTAGAAACAAGTCTATATATGATGTGAGCAAATGAGGTGAGATAAGGGAGGTAAAGACAAAAAAAAGGCCATGGTGGCAAAGTAGATACAATATAGCAAGTAAAACACTGGAATGGTAGATTTGCAGTAGAAGAATGTGCAAAGTAGAAATAAAAATAATGGGGTGCAAAGGAGCAAAATAAATAAAAAGCTAAATAAATAAAATAAATACAGTAGGTAAAGGGGTAGTTGTTTGGGATTTTTTTATTATTTTTTATTTTTTTTTCACCTTTATTTAACCAGGTAGGCTAGTTGAGAACAAGTTCTCATTTGCAACTGCGACCTGGCCAAGATAAAAGCATAGCAGTGTGAACAGACAACACAGAGTTACACATGGAATAAACAATTAACAAGTCAATAACACAGTAGAAAAAAAAATGGGCAGTCTATATACAATGTGTGCAAAAGGCATGAGGAGGTAGGCGAATAATACAGTTTTGCAGATTAACACTGGAGTGATAAATGATCAGGTCATGTACAGGTAGAGATATTGGTGTGCAAAAGAGCAGAAAAATAAATAAATAAAAACAGTATAAAAAACAGTGGGAATGAGGTAGGTGAAAATGGGTGGGCTATTTTCCTATAGACTATGTACAGCTGCAGCGATCGGTTAGCTGCTCGGATAGCTGATGTTTGAAGTTGGTGAGGGAGATAAAAGTCTCCAACTTCAGCGATTTTTGCAATTCGTTCCAGTCACAGGCAGCAGAGTACTGGAACGAAAGGCGGCCAAATGATGTGTTGGCTTTAGGGATGATCAGTGAGATACACCTGCTGGAGCGCGTGCTACGGATGGGTGTTGCCATCGTGACCAGTGAACTGAGATAAGGCGGAGCTTTACCTAGCATGGACTTGTAGATGACCTGGAGCCAGTGGGTCTGGCGACAAATATGTAGTGAGGGCCAGCCGACTAGAGCATACAAGTCGCAGTGGTGGTTAGTATAAGGTGCTTTAGTGACAAAACGGATGGCACTGTGATAGACTGCATCCAGTTTGCTGAGTAGAGTGTTGGAAGCCATTTTGTAGATGACATCGCCGAAGTCGAGGATCGGTAGGATAGTCAGTTTAACTAGGGTAAGCTTGGCAGCGTGAGTGAAGGAGGCTTTGTTGCGGAATAGAAAGCCGACTCTTGATTTGATTTTCGATTGGAGATGTTTGATGTGGGTCTGGAAGGAGAGTTTGCAGTCTAGCCAGACACCTAGGTACTTATAGATGTCCACATATTCAAGGTCGGAACCATCCAGGGTGGTGATGCTAGTCGGGCATGCGGGTGCAGGCAGCGATCGGTTGAAAAGCATACATTTGGTTTTACTCGCATTTAAGAGCAGTTGGAGGCCACGGAAGGAGTGCTGTATAGCATTGAAGCTCGTTTGGAGGTTAGATAGCACAGTGTCCAATGACGGGCCGAAAGTATATAGAATGGTGTCGTCTGCGTAGAGGTGGATCAGGGAATCGCCCGCAGCAAGAGCAACATCATTGATATACACAGAGAAAAGAGTCGGCCCGAGAATTGAACCCTGTGGCACCCCCATAGAGACTGCCAGAGGACCGGACAGCATGCCCTCCGATTTCACACACTGAACTCTGTCTGCAAAGTAATTGGTGAACCAGGCAAGGCAGTCATCCGAAAAACCGAGGCTGTAGAGTCTGCCGATAAGAATATGGTGATTGACAGAGTCGAAAGCCTTGGCGAGGTCGATGAAGACGGCTGCACAGTACTGTCTTTTATCGATGGCGGTTATGATATCGTTTAGTACCTTGAGTGTGGCTGAGGTGCACCCGTGACCGGCTCGGAAACCAGATTGCACAGCGGAGAAGGTACGGTGGGATTCGAGATGGTCAGTGACCTGTTTGTTGACTTGGCTTTCGAAGACCTTAGATAGGCAGGGCAGGATGGATATAGGTCTGTAACAGTTTGGGTCCAGGGTGTCTCCCCCTTTGAAGAGGGGGATGACTGCGGCAGCTTTCCAATCCTTGGGGATCTCAGACGATATGAAAGAGAGGTTGAACAGGCTGGTAATAGGGGTTGCGACAATGGCGGCAGATAGTTTCAGAAATAGCGGGATAAATTATAGATGGGCTATGTACAGGTGCAGTAATCTGTGAGCTGCTCTGACAGCTGGTGCTTAAAGCTAGTGAGGGATATAAGTGTTTCCAGTTTCAGAGATTTTTGTAGTTCGTTCCAGTCATTGCCAGCAGAGAACTGGAAGGAGAGGCGGCCAAAGAAAGAATTGGTTTTGGGGCTGACAAGAGATATACCTGCTGGAGTGTGTTCTACAGGTGGGTGATGCTATGGTGACCAGCAAGCTGAGATAAAGGGAGACTTTACCGAGCAGGGTCTTGTAGATGACATGGAGCCAATGGGTTTGGCGACGAGTATGAAGCGAGGGCCAGCCAACGAGAGCGTACAGGTCGCAATGGTGGGTAGTATATGGGGCTTTGGTGACAAAACGGATGGCACTGTGATAGACTGTTTTGTAAATGACATCGCCGAAGTTGAGGATTGGTAGGATGGTCAGTTTTACAAGGGTATGTTTGGCAGCATGAGTGAAGGATGCTTTGTTGCGAAATAGGAAGTGAATTCTAAATTTAACTTTGGATTGGAGATGTTTGATGTGGGTCTGGAAGGAGAGTTTACAGTCTAACCAGACACCTAGGTATTTGTAGTTGTCCACGTATTCTAAGACAGAGCTGTCCAGAGTAGTGATTGCCATCAGACTGTTAAATAGCCATCACTAGCACACAAAGGCTGCTGTCTATATACAGACTTGAAGTCATTGGTCACTTTAATAATGTCACTTTAATAATTTTTACATATCTTGCATTACTCATCTCATGTATAGACTGTATTCTATACTATTATACTGTATCTTAGTCTATGCTGCTCTGACTGCTTGTCCATATATTTATATTGTCTTAATTCCATTCCTTTACTTAGATTTGTGTGTATTGGGTATATGTTGTGAATTACTTGTTGGATATTGCTGCGCTGTCGGAACTAGAAGCACAAGCTTTTCACTAGACCCGCAATAACATCTGCTATAAACACTGGTATGTGACCAATAAAATTTGACTTGATTTTGAGCCAATCAGAGAGCACGAACCCCCACATGGGGGAGTCAACAGGAGAGATAACAAAAAGGGCAAAAAATTGCAATTTCTCTACATCCATGGATGAGCCAGTCACACTTCATTTGCAATGTAGGCTATGGGATGGTAGCTAGATAAGTACACAGATGCAATGCACACAACACAATACTTCCCCCACGCTAGCTAACCAGTATAGATAGTATTGATATTCTAATTGAATCACAAAGGATTATTTTCCATGAAACGGCTTCCTGTTTTAGCTGCCGGGTTAATACAGTGTCCTGAGCTAGCTAGCTATGTTGCGCTGGTTAGCTAAACATTTGGCTATGGGCTGGCACTGGCCGTATGGGATTATGGAGAGTGAATTTAATTGTTTCATCTTGTTAGGTAGTTATCTAGCTGTGGCCATCTGGCTAGTATCAACAAGGGCATTCTACGAAATAGCAACATCAGCGCAGCTAGCTAGCTAACATTGGAATCTAGTCCATAAACTAAGCAACACACACAGACATGCATTGCCAAACAACGCTACTGCCTTCTTCTGGTTTGTAGTATTTTAAGGCTTTGTGGCTGATGACTTCGAGGTTTTTGCTCTGTGTACACAAAGAGATTGTCTGCCGACACTGATAAGAAGTGCAAATTACTCTCGGCTGGCGAACAGTAAAAAATCCTGTGTGTGTTCCTGCTCTTACATGTAGGTGTGCGAGATTTACCCTGCCCAGCACCCTTGATAGGTAGCGTTACAATGTTGGGAACAATTAATTGGTCTGAATGTCTGATGTGGGGGATTTGTAGCCTGTGTTTGCTTTTGCCAGACCATTATTATTCTAATGAAGGTGTTCTTTGTCATATTACTTACAGTATAGAATAGATAACCTTTCCACATTGACTGTGCAAATGGCTAGATGTACAGTATGTCTAGTCGTTTCTGGTTTGAGCCTCTTCTAAATGATTAAATGCCCCCTTTTTCCTATTTCAACAGTGCTCTTCCATTGCCTGCTCCGTGTCCAGATCCTTCCGGTGCTGCCCTGACAAGGTGGCATTGAATGGCTGAAAGAAGGCTTTCTTCAGCTCCGGGAAGAAAATGGCTGACACCACAGAATCCAAGAGCTAAGACTCTCTTTTTTTCCCCTTGTCTGCTTTGTTGATATCTTGAGACTTGATTTCCCCTTCCTTAAATGTATACGCCTACTATGGCAATGCATGATATGAGCCGTGTCAAGGGTTTCCCCTGTAAAGAGTGTGATATGGTTTGCCCCAGTACCCCTAGTCTGTTAGAACACATGAAGGCTCACTACCAGCAAGAAGAGAATGGCAGGTTTGAGTGTGAGCAATGTGGCCGCATCTATAAGCATGCTGGCAGCCTGGCCAACCATAAGAAATCCCATGAAGTGGGTTCCTTTCAGTGCCCAGTCTGCACCAGAACCCTGCCCAATGCTGTGGCTCTGAAGAACCACCTCCGTATCCACACACTATCCCCAAGCAGTGCCCAGGCAGAGGAAGATGGCGGTGACGAAGGCACTGAAGACGGACATGATGAGAGGAACTATGGTCTTGCACAGGACCTGTCTGATGGCTTTGCCCGCAGTCACCTGAACAATAGTGGAATGGGTCATGGTGTGATGTCACATGACCCAGATGATCATAAGAAGTCACCTGTAACTGATGATGCCTGGGATCGCCCATTCAAATGCGATCAGTGTGATAGGACCTACCGCCACCATGGCAGCCTGGTTAATCACAAGAAATGTCACCAGGAGGGGGCGTTCAAGTGCACCATCTGTTACAAGCAGTTCAACAACCTGGCTGCTCTCAACGGCCATGAGCGAACCCACTCAAAGTTTAAGACTCCTGGAGCATCGATGGTTAACAACAACATACATGATTCTGTGACTGATCAGCGTCCGTCTGCTCCCCAAACCGATGATGCGTCTAACTGCTTCTGCCACCTGTGCCAGGTAGCTTTGCCCAACAAGAGTGACTTCCAGGAGCACATCTTATTGCATAATGCAGCCTCCTCTTCACTGGGTCTTGCCCGTAGTTTCCCTGGGATAATGGCACACAATCTCAGCGCGGTCCGCTCCCCAGCATACACACCTGCCCTGGGTGACCCTCTGCCGCTTCCTCATTTGCCAAATGATAAACGTGGCCCCTTTGACCCAATGCTTGGCCCTCCTGTCAATAACCCCATTTACACTTGTGCATACTGTGGGGCTGGGCATCCTGACCTGGAGAGTCTCAAAGTTCATTACCTGACCCATGACCCCCACCCAGGCTCCCATGGTCAGGATGGTATCCTGAACACTGATGGGATTGGCTCTAACTCTAACCCATCTCCATCTGGAGAGAGAGCGCAATCTTCTTCTGATGATGGTGAACGTCGTTTCAAGTGTCAGGATTGTGGGAAAAGCTACCGCCATGCTGGAAGCCTGGTCAACCACAAGCGCTCCCACCAGACTGGCCTCTACCAGTGCACCATCTGCTGCAAGCAGTATCCGCATTTGGCTGCCTTGCATAGCCACCTCCGCAGCCATAAGGGAAGAACATCCAACCAATCATCCATCAACACTGAAGGCGACTGGCTCTCCTCGGAACCCCTGACACTTGACTCTCAGAATAGTTATGTGCAGGAGGGGAGCGGCGCAACCACCCCTATCTCCCTCCCTGGAAATCTTGGTGACGCTGCTCACTTTGTACCTGATGGTGGCCACAGCAGTGGTTTGGATTCACTGGAGTTCCATGATCGATTTGATGGCTCCCTTGCCCAGAGCAACTCTGGGCACTCCCCTCTTCCCCAGAACCACCGCCAGGCTGATAGACATATGTGCACTGACTGTGGAGAAATGTATGGGGACATCTCTGGCATCAAGTCTCACATGTGCCCCCAACGGCGACAGAACCAGGGGATGTCCAATGGATTCATGGGAAACATGAGTAGCTACAACAGTCCTGGAGGCGCTGCTCTCCCTTCAGGTGGAGGAAATGTGAAAGAGAGCAATGGACAGCGCTCTCAGTATGGTTCTCAGTCCCATGCCCAAGGAGGGGGGAAAAGGATGAATAAAGAAGATGAAGATGATGGTGAAGTGTACCAGTGCTCGGTGTGTGGGAACCATTATGCCAGCCTCAGGGCCCTGAGGAGCCATCTGCGCAGCCATGCTAACAATCCCACAGGGCCTGGGACTTCAGCGCTTTCTCCTAACGGTGAGGCAGATTGGCGGATTATCTGCAGCACCTGTGGCCAGAGCTTCTCCAGAAAGCAAGACCTGTTAAACCACCAACTGATTCATGGGCCACAAAGGTCCGATGCAGCAGTGCAGAGCATGGGGGCCGATCCTACAAATACTAATGGCAAAATGGATGGTGATGGGAGGAATCACATTTGCGTTGACTGTGGCATGTTCTTTGCTGATCGCCATCACCTGATCACTCACCTGTGTCCTGGAAAGGGAAGAGGAGGAGTGCTGAGCAAAGAAGGATTGAATGGAGCTAAAGGGATGACTGGCGGAGATGGAGTTAGTGGCGGCGGAGTTGGAGGACCTGGGGGCAGTCGTGATATGGGAGGACAGGACCGTAGACAACAGATGCCAGATTCGGAGGATCGACCCCACAAATGTGACCAGTGTGGCAGGGGCTACAGGCACCCTTGCTCCCTGCTCAACCACAAGAAATCTCACAAGACCGGAGTCTTCAGATGCCTTGTCTGCCAGAAGCGCTACTACAACCTGCTGGCCCTTAAGAACCACCAGAGGACCCACTTTGATTTAAAAAGGTAAGCTTTTGTCTGATGCTTTTCCCCATTGAGACTTGTTTGTCTTTGTGGGCCTATTAATACCATAAGATCTGTTTGCATTGCTTGAATTTGGTCCAAATTTCAAATTGACATTAATAAGACATTTTACACTAAAATCAGGATTGTACAGTACCTTCATGGATTGGTCTGTATTTTCTCTGAAATAATGAGATGCATTATTTTTTATTGTAATAATACTAGATATGAGTAAGAATAATCAATTTTCCTATCGGGCCTCTGCATCGATGTAAAAAAAATAGCCATTCAATTTTGTTGAAGAAAACACACCGCTTTTCCCTCACTGTACAGCGGCACAGCTGGAAAATGAACAACATTGTCATTGAATGTAAGAGTCTACTCTGTGCTACAGTCCAATCTGTAAAGCTAATTAAAAACAAAACACCCCTTAAGCAACCCTAGGGAACCCAAGAAATGGCCAGGCCATGACATCTTTGAATCCATTCTAAACGTAAAATGTATTTCTGACTGGTGATTTCCCTTTATTGGCTTGCTACAGCAAGGCTGCCGCTGGCACAGGGAGAAGCGGTCCCCAAGTGGCACCCGATTCCGAAACGATGGCTTTACTTGAATGGTAAATAACCTTACCCAAATGTGCTTTTATCATCATTACTAAACGTAGATAGTGCCCGTTCAGCCAGTTGGCTGTCCATTCATGATGTCAGGAGCGAGTTGAATGGCTGGCAGATCGTGGAATAGGCGCAAGGAGTGTTTACCAGTTCCTTACCCATCTTTTAATTTGGTCCTCACTTTCTTTTACAGGCACAAGTGTGAGGAGTGTGGGAAGGCCTTCAAGATCCAGAAGCAGCTGGAAAACCATCTTCGGCTCCATGAAGAACACAGAGCAAAGGCTCACGCCCAGCTCGCAAAACTAGGCAATGGGAGGTATCAAGGAGGACCCTCTGGCATGCAGGCCATGAGAGGAGAATCGTCCAAATCCCAGAACCCTGGCATGGGGGAAGTCAAGTATGGACAACAACAACAAGGCTTCAAGCAACCCTACTCAGAGGCTGGTACTTCAAGGGCTCAGAATTTTGATCTACAAGAAGGGGGACGAAGACCCTTCGCCTGTGATGAGTGCGGACGGAGCTATCGTCATGCAGGCAGCTTGGCCAATCACAAGAATCTTCACAAAATTGGCGAGTATCACTGCAATGTCTGCAACTCCACTTACCCCAACCGCCTGGCCATGAAAAACCATCTGCGTCTTCATTTTGCCCTCAAGAAGCACACTTGCCAGGAATGTGGCAAAGGATTCCGTACCCAAAAACAGCTGACCACCCACCACTCTGCACAGCTCTGCAAGGGGGCTGCAGGAGCTGTTGCTCAAATGGATTACGAGTGTGATGGGTGCTGCGAGGGTTTTGCTACTGCAGACGAGCTGGCTGCACATGACTGCCCTGCTCAGCAGCTCCCTTCGTCCTCGGCCTCCCTCAACAGCTCAAGCCTCAGCATCGATGGGGCTGACCTTGTGCCAGATGAACGCCCCTACAGCTGTGACATCTGCAACTGCTCTTACAAACATGCCAGCAGCCTGCTGAACCACAAGCACACACACAAGACGGGCACTTTTACATGCACCTACTGCGACAAGCCGTACTCCAACTACATGGCGCTGCGCAACCACATGCGCATCCACACGCAGAAGAAGAGGCACATCTGCCACCACTGCGGGAAAGCGTTCCGGCTAGCCAGATTCCTCCGCAATCACCAGAAGGTCCATGAGGAGGGCCACACACGCTTTGGCTGCACCAGCTGCGGGAAGAGCTTCCAGGGGAGGTCAGGCCTGGCGAGGCACCGCTGCGGGGAGAACCAGGTAGGCAAGGAGGGCAGGAGGATGGCCACTGCAAGCACGACAGGGGGAGAAGAGTGCCGGTACACGTGAGTTTTCGTCTGTTTGTGATTCTTGAAGTGAAAATAGTGAAGATCATAGGTTTCTACATGTCTATTACAGGTATATGATCTCCAATCCGGCTTCCTTGGGACCATACGTGCACCGGAATTCGGCTATTTCTGAAGTTTGGACAGATTGATTAGTGGAGACCAGATAAGTCCCCCCTTTTGCTTTCAGTTAGATATACATTCGTTTCCTAGGCTACTATGCATCAGAATTGATTTGATTTTTCAGTTGGATGTTTTATTTTCTGCTTTCACAAAGAATACTGACATTAATTGATACCAATTCAAAGTAGCTGACGTAGTATAATAAGTAAGATTTATGATTTGTGTGTTCCTTGTACTTGTTTGAATTGTAGTGCTCCTTTGTTTGTGCCTTCCCTGTCTCTTTTTATAGGTACATTGTACATTTTTAGGTTGTTGATAGTGTAAACCTAGTTTAGTGGGCTTCTTTGTTTGACAAAGTCATGGCACAAAAGCTGGTTAAAATGGTAAAAGACCATAGAAGTGGGAAGGTTCTTGTTAGTTTTTTTGCTGATATTACAGTGAAGACTACATTGATACAGGGCATGGGCCTATCCTTAGACTTAGATCCACAGTAAGTATTTGGAGCTTGCTACACTGCACATGCTTTGTTGTAAATTTGTTATTTCGGGGGGGGGGGGTAGTAATCTGCACCAAGCCAACATATTTCACCACAGTTGGTGAAAGCCAGAATAATTTCAATAACTATGAAAAGTGTGATATGGAATTGTTGTATCTAAATGTGCAAGGAGCCACACATACCTTCCAAGACTCTAATTCGTTTTCAATTATTTGATTAAGGACAGTCCATATTTTTTCCCCTTGTTTCCACCAAAATGTGTTCCCCTTTTTATTATGTGTATAAATTGACTATTTCTTCTTGCAGGACATGGTAAACCACTTTTAGTCATCTCCAAAGCTTTAAGCCGGATTCCAGATCATATACCTGTACAAATGTTTTTTTAGATGGATATATAAATATATTAAAGTTGTATCTGATGGAAAAGTGGTAACCAGCCAATTAGATTAGTGAAAAAGGACCGTAAGCCGTTACTAATTTCTTCTTCTCTTCTGTCTCTCCACAGATGTGACCAGTGTGGCCGCTCCTACGCCCATGCCAGCTCCCTTCTCAACCACAAAAACACCCACACCGTCGGCATTTACCACTGTGCCGTGTGCCTCAAGACCTATTCCAACCTCCTGGCCCTCAAGAACCACCGGCGCATTCATTCAGAGATAAGGCGTCACCGCTGCCCAGAATGCGGTAAGGCTTTCCGTGTCTCCTCCCAGCTCAACAGCCACCGTCGCGTCCACCTAAAGGAGAGGGAGCTCACTTGTGGCCCCTGCCAGCGCAGCTTCCCCAGCCAGGCCAGCTTCCGGCTCCACCAGGAGATCTCCCACGGCCAAGCCCCCAGGCCCCCCCAGCAGACACAGGCCAGGGCTGGGGGAGCCTCTGGGGGCACGTCCGGGGGCGGGAGCTCAGGCCTTAACTGGGGCTCCGGCCTGGATCTCACGTTGTTGCAGGCCCAAGGACTGGACCCCAATGGACTACCCAAAATGAACTCCCTGTCCTTCCAAGGCCCCAGTGGCAGCAGGAGCCGTGGGGCGACGGGGACCAAGTCGCACATCTGCAACCAGTGCGGCCGCACCTACCTCCACGCCAGCTCCCTCCTTAACCACAAAAACAGTCACAAAACAGGCGCCTACTTCTGTAACTCCTGTCAGAAGGAGTTTCCCAACCTGATGTCCCTCAAGAACCACCGGCGCATTCACACTGAGCCCAAACGTTTCCAGTGCCCTGACTGTGGAAAGTCCTTCCGTGTGTCCACCCAGCTCATCTGCCACAGGCGCATCCACACCAAGGAAAAGCCCTTTTCCTGCCAGCAGTGCGACAAGCGCTTCTCCAGCAAGTCCAACCTGCGCCACCACCAGAAGGTGCACTGGAGCAGCTCAGCGCCCCCTACCATGGCCATGGGCGCTGCCAGCTTCTTGGGTATGCCCTCGGGCCCATTTCTATAAGTATGGGGGGAGGGGGAAGGGGGGGTGCTCGTGTGAGATGCATTGAAATGCCGAGGTTTTAGAGGTGCCAAAACTTAGTCCCCATCTCATTCACCACCATCTCCCTCTTGTTGTAGAGTGTGAGGTTTATGTCTAGATTTCCACAGAGCAGGTTATGTGTTTTAGACACACAGGCCCTGCATGCAACCTTAGACAGGGGAGGGGGAGGGGAGAGGACTGACTTGGCATGGACGACCTCGACACTGGTTAAGACAGTCTGGTTGCAAAAGCGTCCCCAATCCGCTTCTTCCCAACCAGCATGGCTACTCTTGCTTGCATTCACTCGATGGCCTTTGCTAGGGGACAAGAACCCATTCACCTGTAATGGTACACATGGATTACTGCTCACTCAGTGTAGGATGTGTGCTAGACTTCTCTGTTCGGCCCTTTAGAAACCTTAATGATATACTGTTGTCATAGCTCCCCGTTGCATGTTACACAGTAGACAATTCTAGATTTCTCAGTGTTTTATTGGCCGTTAAGCCCAGTGTCAATGAAGTCATAACAAACGGGTCACAATAGGAACAACATCCTGATGCCATGCCAAGAGTGTGGCGTGACACTCACCAAGTCAACCACATTGATGAATTTGACCAATGTTAAGGTTTTTTTGTGTGGCATCTTTGCAGTTTGAATGCATTGCACATCATGACATCCCATTCCGTATCTGTTGATTTTTGGATAAAGCCTTTGCATGCGGCCTTTGTCATGTTATACAAAACATCTTAACCAGTAAGAACATGTATTTCAAACAGTATCTCTGAAGTGAGCAATATGTTGGAACAAATAGTTGAGATGTACTTTGACATTGTAAAAATGTAGTTTTAACGGTGAATGTAGTGGTTGGAGATGTCACATTTCTGTAATATAGAACTGACCTGAGGGTGTATTGCTCTCTTGTGAGGTTCTAATTGTTTTCTAACTTGTGTGTTTCTTGCAGCACGAAGATGAGCTTCAAACCTTATTTTTCTGCAGATGACAGCAATGCTCTTTATCGGTTGCTTCTTTCTGGCATCACATTTGTGTTTTCCTCTTTAAAAAACAAAAAATGTTTCTGGGCACCCATATTTTCAACACTGCGCCTAACGGGTTAACGTGTATAGACAATAAGTTGTGTTTTTTTTTTAAAAAGAAGAAAAATGTATATTGTTAGGCCCATGCCGGCATTTTGATTTTTATCCTGTATCGTAATCGTACTTCTGACTGTATTATTTACAGTTCAACTTTTATAAAACAGATCATTGTAGAATGCATTTATTTATATTAACACTTTAGGAGCTTTGTTGTTACCACCCCTTTCCTTACACTTACCCCTGACTACTCATCCTGTATGTATAATTGGCATGGAGTCGAGTATGAAGGACTCCCAAAGAACACTTGTGACAAGTACTCCTCCATGTTGTGTCAATTTGTTATGGTTTAAAAAATAATGATAATAATAATATTCAGTCCCTTGTACAATAAACAGGGAACTTGTATAATGTGCGTTTTGATTGCACTATGAAGACTAAGGAAATATTTCTGAAATGTTTGCCTTTTACAAGTGATGTTGTGACCGTCTCCCCTCAAGTCAGACTGGACTTCCTTCTGTTTCACAAAAAACTCACACTCAAAGGGGACGACTTTGAATTGTTTGTGCATTCAGACCTCATTCTCTTAAGATTTTGTTATACCTTATCGTAACCCTTGTATTTATTAGTATTTCTTTTTATTTAATTGCGTTTGGACTATTCAAAGCTCTGTGGGAACACCTTTTACTGGGAGAGCTGGTGCTAGTAAGTGAAATATAAAGTGACAGTGAAGTGATTTTTAAGAGCAATGTGATAACTAGACCACGGGACAACTAACTAACTATATTTTAATGGAACTCTTGTGTTTTCTCCAGAATTGGTTAAAAGTGGACACTTCCAACCATCATTACGGATAGATTAGAAAGGATTGGTTTGAACAACTATAATGAATAATTTTCAGTTTCATACATATATGTAATGCTTATACTATACAGTTTTATAAGCTGTTTTGATAATTAATTTCTTAACAAAATCTGTCCATATTATAACCCCTAATGCTGAGTATTTGAAAATAAATAGCTGGAAAACTAGTGAAGAACATTGTTGTGAATCCATTGTCCTTTCACTCCTCACTTTTAATGTACTTTTGAAAGTGTTTTTAATAATCAACACGTTTTCACACAGGCTATTTTTAATCTGTGATGAAGGTGAAATCAACTTCGTTAACTCAACCTTGTTAAAGACTTGGCTTGAACATTTTCACCTCAGTGAATTGGTCAAATTAATGTGTCTAGTTGAGGGGCCAAATAATTGACCTGTTGGAATTTAAGGAAGGGGGGTATACAATTGCAGATCTTTAAGCAAATGATGCAGACTGAGGATGAAGTTTGATAATGTGATTTACCTTGTTGCCTCTAGAAAGGCGGGTGCCCTCATCATACACCTAAACTGTGTACACACAGGCAGCCCAATGCTGATATTTTCTTTGACTAATTGTTCTTTTGACCAATCACATCAGATCTTATTCAGAGCTGAGCTAATTAGTGAACAAAAAGATCAGAATAATGCTGCCTGTATAAACACAGCCCTAGAGGATTAGACCTCTGAAAATGTCATTTGCTCATGTTAGTCCAAACAATACATTTAAAAATGGACACTAATGCATCTATATGTAATCTTTAAGGTGCAATGTTTGAATGAATTCCATTATCTTGATGCTAGAATATTGAGTTTTATGCAACACATACAAATCACTAAATGATATCAAGTATACAATGTGGTTGCTGAAAATATACCTTTTATTTTATAACCAGCCAAATAGGTTTGGAGTTCTTTCATCCTTGGAGGAAGAAGAATATCCTCCCAAAACTAATTTCTTTAGTTTTTCCAGTGATATTTAGACCAACTTCATTGTTCCACGTAGCTTTTTTGTGTGTTTTTTTTGTCAACCCAGACAAGTTTGAGAGTGCTTGTGTGCTGCTAGTTAGCTTAGCACGCTAACGCCAGTGTCCATGTGGAATCTGAGCTGATGCCAACGTCTAGCAACCACAGAAGCATTTCTGTTTATAATACATTGTTCAAGAGTGATATGGTCACTAGACACGTTGGAATGGAGTTTCTGCATGGTGGATAAGTGTGTTTTTGGACGTTCAATTGATTCCTGTGGACTCTTGGATTAGCATGCTAAACTAACAGGTGGCTGCTCCAAATAACTAACTAAATCAAATATTTTTATTTGGGAACAGTCAAGTACTGGGAGAAACCAAAGAAAATTCATTTTTTGAGTAAATTGTCCTAAGGGCTATAGAATAATCAACATTGCAATATGACTCTCCCAATTTGTGTGTATTTGTCACCATGAAGATGAAACTAACCCAGATATTGAAGATACATATCTCTCACCCTTAATCCTACACATGTAACTGACTTATGCCATATTTGTTTTGTTTTCATGTACATTTCGTCTTTTATATATGCATGATAGTTTGTGCTTAATAAAGGTCCATCCGTGTTGAATATAATTATCTGTAGCTATACATTTGTTACCAAATTGAGGCATCAGTTTCTTCTACCAAATTCAAGGTACAGTTAAACTATGTAAATGACCATATTAAATACTGGTAGCTAGTGGAAATGCATAATAAACCCATATATACCTGCAGTGTACAGTGGGAAAGTGACATTTACAACACATGTAGCCTCATCATTTGACTCTAGGCTCAGTACACCATCAGTGTAGGGAAGGCCCATTTGATTTGCCCAATGGTTTGATTGACATATTGAAAAGGCTCCGGTGAATTGCCCGAAATAAACAATTTATTGTTAAATGTGCCGTCTTTAACATTTCAGTAATATTTTGACTCCCTCTCTGATTTTGAAGAATATTATTAAGTCCAAAATATTATTTTGTAGAGACAATATTTCAACTTCAGAAAACTACATCCAATATTGAACCAAGAAGACGCATTTTGTATACACTGAGGGTGGCCAGGACGTGCCACTCTGACAGTTCATTTTTATTTTTGTCTTGATTAATAGTATTCATTTATTACTACCATGACATATGAAGATCTATGTCCATGTGGAAATGTTACGGAATGCACTTTCAATTGTTGAAGAATGACTTTTTCCGCCCCATGGCTAAAGCTGTTTCTAATGCAACGTTTACATGCTGTCACAGTTATCAGAAGCTTTTAGTTTCCCTTGAAGGACTGTCAATGTCGCAATTACAAGAAGGAAACTCAGAGACATTTTTGCTACCAAGTTGTGACTTTTCAGCACTGACCCTTTACCTTTGACAGCAAATCTGTTTTTGACAATTACAATCTTATCAGTATGTATAATGTAGCTAGTCTGACCATATTGTTGATGTTAAGTAAGCTAGTTTACTTCATTAAGAATTGTTCCAACTTCAATAGCACTTGAACACAACCATGTCGAGCATATGACTTCCCAGTTTCCCCATGAGCATGTGAAGCCAGCATTAATGTGTATACAAACGAAATATCAGAATTATGGCATGACACAATTCCTACATTTTACATTTTCAGGTCATCCACCAATTGGCGCAGGGAGACCACCCAAGTCGCATGTCTGCGACCAGTGCGGCCGTGGTTACCGCCATGCCGGATCCCTCCAGAACCATAAGAACATCCACAAGACAGGCGCCTATTTCTGCAGCTCTTGTCAGAAGGAGTTCTCCAACCTGATGGCTCTCAAGACCCATCGGCGCATCCACACTGAGGTCAAACGCCACCGGTGCTCAGATTGTGGAAAGGCCTTCCGTGCGCCTAGCCAACTCATCGTCCACCGGCGCATTCACACCCAGGAGAAGCCCTTCTCCTGCCAGCAATGCACCAAACGCTTCTCTAGCAAGTCCAACCTACGTCACCACATGAAGTTGCATTGGAGCGGCTCAGCGCCTTCCAGTTTCCTGGGTATGCGCTCAGGCCCATTTCTATAGGTGGGGGAAGGGAAAGTGCTGCTGTGATTTACATTGAAAAGCCAAAAGGTTTCTGGAGGTTTGGTTTAATACAAGTTCAACGTTTACATTTTCAGGTAAACCGGTAATTGGTGGGGGGGCCAAGTCGCACGTCTGTGACCAGTGTGGCCGTGCCTACCGCCACGCCAGCTCCCTCCTCAACCACAAGACCATCCACAAGACTGGCGCTTATTTCTGCACCTCCTGTCAAAAGGAGTTTCACAATCTGAACGCCCTCAAGAACCACCAGCGCATCCATACGGAGACCAAGCGCTACGAGTGCCCGGAGTGCAGAAAGTCCTTCCGTGTGTCCACCCAGCTCATAATCCACCGGCGCATCCACACCAAGGAGAAACCCTTCTCCTGCCAGCAGTGTGACAAGCGCTTCTCCAGCAAGTCCAACCTGCGCCACCACATGAAGTTGCATTGGGGCAGCTCAGTGCGCCCTGTGCGCACCAATGTGTCTGTGGCTGCTACCAGTGCCACCCTCTTGGCTCTGCCTCAGACCCATATCTCTACAAAGTATGGGTGGGGTTGGGGAAAGGGGAAGCATTGAAATGCCAAGGTTCTGGAGGTGCCAAAACTTCCCTTCACCCTCCTTCACCACCATCTCCCTCTTGTTATAGACTGATTTTCATAGAGCAGGTTACGTGGTCTAGACACTCAAGGCCCTGCATGCAACCCCAGACAAGGGGAAAAAGTGGACTTGACATGGACGATATTTACACTGGTTAGGACACGGGTTGCAAAATCCTCACCCATCTGCCTTCATCCCACCCAATTAGTTAGCTGTGCTTGCTGCATTCACTCGGTAGCCTTTGCTAGGGGCAACAACCCTTTCGCCTGTAATGGTACACCAGGATTACTGGTTAAAAAAAACTTCAATATTAAGGTTTTGGGATTGTTCCTTTTTGACTGCTACACATCATAACATCCCATCTGTTAATCTTCAATGTAAAGCCTTTGCTTGCAAATAAGAATTTGTGCTTAACTGACTTGCCTAGATACATTTTTTTTTAAACATGTGCAGCTTTTGTTGTGTCATACAGTATTGAAGAGTAAATAATGGATTTTAAACGTATCCGCAATATGTTGGATTAAAGAGTAGATGTACTTTGACATTTGACATTGTAAAAATGTAGTTTTAACGGTGAATGTAGTGGTTGGAGATGTCACATTTCTGTAATATAGAACTGACCTGAGGGTGTATTGCTCTCTTGTGAGGTTCTAATCGTTTTCTAACTTGTGTGTTTCTTGCAGCACGAAGATGAGCTTCAAACCTTTATTGTTCTGCAGATGACGACAATGCTCTTAATGGGTTGCTACTTTCTGCCATTTCTGTATTCCTCCCATTATTTCAAAATGGCTCTTGGCACCAATATTTTAAACACTACGCCTAAACCAGCAAGCGCGTATAGATGTATTTTTTTTTTTCGGATAAAAGTAAAGAAATGTATATTGTTAGGCCACTGTCGGCATTTGGTTTTTATCGTGTATCGTAATTATGACTGTATTATTAACATTGCAGCTTTTATAAATCATTATAGTATGCTTATTTGTAGCAGCATTTGTAACAGAAATGCTAGTTTTAGGATCTCTCAGTTTAGGAGAAGTGTTGTAACCACCCCTTGTCCTTACACATACCCCTGACTATTCATCATGTATGTATAATTGACACGGAGTCAAGGATGAAGGACTCTTGACACATTAAATTGACTGTACTTCCTTAAGTTTCCTTTGTACAACAAACAGGGAGCTGCTATGTGTGTTTTGATTGCCGTATGAAGTTTAAGGAAGATTAAGGATTATTGTTGACATGTTTGCCTTTTGAGTGATGCCACTGTCTTCCCTCAACTCAGACTGGACACTTCACACACACACACAAAAAGAAAAGAAACCACACTTACAAACATAACTTGTAAAAGTTTAGCGCATTTATTATGTTCAGTTTGTTACTCTTGTATTGTAACCTTTGTATTCATTCATTAGTGAGTATTTCCTTATACACTTGTGTTATATTCAACTATTCAAAGCTCCGGGTACATATTTTACTGGGAGAACTGCTAGTAAGTGAAATAAAGTCACAGTGAATTGATTTAGTAGTAATGTGATAAAACTAGACCACATTTATATTTGAGTTAAACCTATAAAAAATATATATATATACAAAATGGACACTTTTGAACCTAGTTTAGAAAGAATTGCTTTGAACAAGTATTCATTTCAAGTTCTTACTTTGTTTCAAGTATATATGTAATGCTTACTATACACTTTTATAAACTATGTTTTGATAATTAATTTCTTAACAAAACTTGTCCATATTATTATCCCTAATGCTGAGTACTGAAAATAAATAGCTGGAAAAATGTGTTGTGAATCACAATTGTTGTTCAGCTCCTCACACTTTTTATGTATTTAAGTTTTTAATAACAGTCACAATTTCTTTGAAGGTTGATTCAATATTTCCAAAAGTCCTATAGTATTTCATTTCTATTAAAAGCAGGTTTTAAGTAAGCCTGTTTTGGGGGTTCTTGTGCATTCCCTTCAGTCAGGAAGTTCTGTCATAGAAAATAGAACACATATATTCACCATCATGATCCCTAAGGCTTTGTTCGTTTGTGCTCTATCAGTCAGTTTACCTGAGCAGTCTGCAGTGAATCCCACATCCGTTTCCCAATGTACATGCCCTTTCGGAATGATGGATTTGACCCAAGCCCCATGTACCATGGGAGAGCAGAAGAGTCTAGCATCAAGGCAAGTCCCCCTGGGGAACAAGGACTGTGACTGTCCTGAGAGTCCAGTCAGAGGAAGCCATTCATCACTCTAGGGCCTTGTGTCCCTGGTGTTTTGTTCATGCCATGAGGGGTGCACTACAGATTCCCAAATGGCACCCCTTTCCCTACAGTGCACAACTTTCGACGAGGGTCCATCCCACTGGGCACAGACATCAGTTCAACATCCAGTTTTAATTTACATTTGGTTTAGTTGTCAACTAACGTGAATTCAATGATATTGAAACAACATTGATTCAACCAGATTTTGCCCAGTGTGTAGGGAATAGAGTGCCATTTGGGATATAGACAGAGTCTGGGTGTACAGCCATGAGGGAGTACAGCATGTGGATGTGGAGGTAACAGACTATTGGATCCCTGCACAAAATGGAGTACTGTATTTATTTAGGTGTTTTTTTCAGTAATGTTCAAATTGGTTGTTGCCATTTTCCTTTGTTGATTGGTGGAGCTAGATTAGTGTGGCTGACACAGATGGGAATGGTTTAGTTAATCAAAAACAGGCCTTTTTGTTTGCATTTCCTTTTAACCCCATCTTGAATTTCCTACTTCTCCAGATTCCCCATTCAGCTCATTTCATTGTGGTTTTGTGTCAGTCTTTCACCAAAACCTTGTGTAAAGTATTGTACAATTAGAATCAGCCCATACCAGAGGACAGATGAACAGCAGTGTACTGTACATTACATTCATCCCACCTCAGTGGTAAGTAGCCATAATGAGGTGATGGGGATAGAATTTGCACCAGGGTGAGTGATCAAAGTGGAGATGTCTTGCATGCCTTAATGATGAGGTCATAATGTGTAGACTGGACCGTGAGTCATGGATTCCTAATGGTCCTTTTGGGAGGCTGGGAACCAGATGGGCAGAGTGCTGGAGGAGCTAACCCACACAACATGGCTGAGCAGCTGTTCAAAGTCCTTTTGTTCAAAGGGTCTGAGCAGGAGTGCTGATATCGGATCAGATTTGTCTATTGTATATTAATGAATAATATATGGACAGGGACGGATCATAGATCCGCACTGCTGCTCTGAGATGCTTCTTCAATGTGGCCTAGTCCACCTTTAAAAACACACTGGATGGCAGTGGGTCGTTTCAAGGAAAAACACTGACATAATACAATAATGATGGATGACATTTATATTGTGCATTTCACTAGGTGTCAAAATATGTTAAATTGTAAGGAGTGAACTCAAGTCACCTCAAACACTACCAATTTGTAACACTTGACTTACCGGAGTGACGCACAGCAGCCATTTTTGTGTCCGAATGCTTGCCAAGTCTTGCATATCACAGTGACGAGTTGTCTGAGATGTTGCTAACCCAGTGGAGGGCGATCAGGGTCTACAGAGATACTCACTGTGACTTCAACCCAAACCCAGTGAATAGGCCCCAGGGACTTCAGACCCACTTAATGCTTCATGACAAGGTGTTGATAGGTTAACATGAGGAGGCTTAACACAAACTAATATCCCACATTCCTAAATCAAAATAACATTACATTGCCAAATGTTTGGTAGATTATGATCTAAGAACATAATTAGCAAATAATATAATTGGATTTGAGCCATTGTGTACTATAGCGATGGAGACTGACAACAGTAATGAAGACCAACCACTGCGAGGGTACACTGAACAATCCTTTTATTTATTCATTTTTTTTATTATCATTTCAATATGTCTGTCGGGTTAGTTTTTTTTAAATAGTTTTTATTTTAAATTAAAATTTGACACACTTATAAAAGACAGCATCTGCATAGAGTTGTCATCTTAAAGATCCATGGAGAAAAGGGAGCGAGAGGAGGGGAGATAGCGAAGGGAGGGGAAATACTGGCACGTCACACTAACTAAACAGAACAGCAAACAGCAGTACAAGAGAGGGAGAGAGAGGGACAGATAGTTTTTTACATTACGGTACGCACACACACACACACACACACACAAAAAAACGGGACACAAGTTGCATTTCCAGTCAAAGTTGCAGCAAACGATCCAACTGTCCTCTTTTTTCAGTCTCTCTCAGTATCATTCTTGTTTCACTCCGTTCTCGCCCACCCTGACAACCCCCTCTAACTGACTTTCACTGAACAAGATGGAGTTGTTCTCTTCTGTCTGTGTCATTACAGATTTCAAATCACTTCCACCAACTGTGGCTTTTTCGATCTGCAACCAAAACTGTGTTGTGGTCGACCGAGGTTTGAAATAATTTAGTCTCACTTCTGCATGTTAGAGAAAGCCCTTTATCTTTTGTATTGCACATAAAAGTGGATTTCTATATTGTCACAGGCCAATCTTTCAGTATGATCCACAACTCCCTTTGAGGATCAGACCTCCTTGGGTTGCCTCACAATTGGGACAAATCCTCTCAAACTCCTAAGAAGGTGATTCAGTTGTTCGCATCTGATGCGCTAAGATTTCAATACAAAAGAGGACAAAACTCAACGCAGAGCCTAACTCATTTCAAAAATTGAAATTACTTCTTACAATTTTAACAATGGAAATCATTTTCTCTCCTAGGCACATGAACATAGGAGAGTTGCAACACTTGCCAGACATTAAAGATCACACAAATTAGTACTTAATGACTCTAAATGTCATGACCACTACGTAATGGCGGGTTCAATTAAGAGAAGGACTTATTATTTCACCACAGTATACTTTCCACAGCGATGAGAGACCCTGGGCCCATGAGAAGAAGCCCAAAGCCAAGTGACACGGTTGACATTGTCATTATACAAGACAATACCAATCATAATGACAGGGCTGTTTTTGGCTGACTACCGGCTAATAATTGGAGACAAAGAGAGTGTTTGAGTTCATATTTGGCCTGGAAGCAGGAAACCGAGACAAAATGGCAACATGTACGTTGCCACTCCCTTCTTACTACGGATGGAGGGAAGCACTATTCATCAGAGACGGATGCCTCTGAACGAAATCAAACGGGTTGGTTTTTGACTGATATGGTTGGTCACACAAATGATTCTTTCGTTTGTCCAAACACACATTAAAACTGAAAGAACATATATGTACAGACAGTCAGTCCAAAGAGGGGGGACAGTGGGTATGGGGCAGAGATCGAACCACTTCACAACTTTGACCGGAACACGTTTCTCAGTAGTTTTATACATGGACATGCAAGTCATTTTTTCTCTCTTTGATGTATTTACAATAATTACAAGACACAAAGATCCAGTTCAGTTTGACAAAATTGCGAGCATTTCAATATTACTATTATTATTGTTGTTAACATAACTCCTTTATTTCTTTAAGTCGTTGCTATAATAGAATCACTCACTTTTTAAAGTTTTTTTATATTTTTTTTATCTCCCTCAGTTTGCAAATGTTACCGCATTTCCTTCTCATTATAATAATATATTTAACATCTATTCAGTTTTCGGTTAACCTACTGTTATGACCATTCAGATAATAATCAACTTTCCGAAGTCACAGTTTCGGGGGAACCATTCCTACACCGCCAACCCCCCTCCACAATTAGAACACTGATACAAAGGAATACCGTTGTGAGATATGGTGAGTATGTTCCAGAATAGGACCATGAAGCAAAGGAAACAACAAACGGTTTCATTGTGGCAAATAACAGTAGCACATTAGTAAGCCACAATAGAAAGTAGCATCTCTGAAGAGGGTTTCGTTGGTTGTTGAAATGATTTCATTCCAAGAACAACCTCTTCTGTGAAAGCAGTTTGAATATTGACATAACGGTGAGGATAAAGCCAGTGGCCATTGCATAGGGCCTTGAATTTCTTGTGGCTACAACAAGCAAATAGGTAAGGGTGCCCATATATAGGAAGGGAAACCCCAAATATGAACCATGATAATATAAAACAGATATTTCCTTTTGAAAGATCCAACTGGTTATATTTGCAGTTCAAGACCATATTCGAACCCTTTCCAGAAGAGGTGTTCCTTTCCATTGGTTGCACTGATAAGGCTTTGCACTGACAGAAGCTGGACGGGCCAGGCCATTACCGTCATTCATTCTCCACTCATTTACAGAATGCTTCCTCTATGCTCACTACGTTCGGAGGTCATTCCGATGTTCCGCACACACACCCGATACATCTTTTCATTTCAAAACAATAACAGGAATAAAAACAGAATACTTTTGGTTCTTCCAGGGCAGTGCCCTTTATATTCACCAACGTGGATCTGGTGAACGGTCAGTTCAGGTGTGTTGCCAGCACAGAGAAAGCAAAGCAAGTGAGCGTTGAATTGGGTGTTAAAGAGGCCATAACAAAAAAACATGTAGATATTGTGTGCATAAAGACAGGTGTATAGACTACACAGACATTTGGATAGGGATATGTATCTCACCAAATAATAATCGCCACTGTTGTCTCCTTTGGACTCGCGTGTAAGGGGACTCCGCGTAACATCATATGACTATGCACCTCTTCTCACTTTTACAACCACGAAGACTACAAACTACAGATGATTAAAGGACAACTTGTGAAGTCTTTTCAACAAGTCAACTCAGAAGTTTGAATCAAAGTAGCTGACAGAACAACATACAATGATTTGAAGGGGGGATAATCTGGATGATAACTATAGATTACTATTATTATATTATAAGCATTTTTTTGTAAACTTGACTTTCTTTGTGCTCTTTGATCAGGTGACTGAGAACACGTGGGGCAAAATGCTTTGGTTTGAATTTGGTAACGTATATAAATAGTGTATTTTTGTTGTTGTTTTCAACATAAAACTGGAGCTCAACAGCTACAACCCATGGACCTGCTGAACCCGAACAGCCCTTACACCTAGTCGCGTGCTCAGAGTGGTCTGCGTCGATCGCAGACGTGCACACACATACTGTACACAAACAAACGTTCATGCTCACACACAAACACACACAAGCACCATCTTTTTTTGTTGTTGCCAGGGACGAGGGGCATGCACACAAGGCCTAGGAGCTCACAAATTGCAGTCGCAGCTTAAAGACTCACGATTAACGTTTCCTCACAAAGGACGCATACGCCACCATAGAAGCACATGAAGCACAGTGGGATTGATGCTATGGGAGAGAAAGAGGGGTACAGGATGGAATGTCTCAGAATTACTACTAGGGGTTCTGCCATGGTGGGGGAAAACCGCAACACTACAGTACTCTGGAGGAAGGGATGGACGACATTTTGCACCAAACAATACCCGGACGTTTACACACACTCGTACATACGTAGATCACCCCTTTGGACGTACCACTGTCAATGTGGTGTCTCTGTAGACTTGCGATAAAACAGACACCAGCAGTGATATAACTACAACCCCTCACCCCGTCCCCAGTGAGTAAATATAAATGATCGATCGATAAATAAACCGTGAACGTGATAGACAGTGTTTTCTTGAGAGTGTAAAGTGCGCACATGATCGAGAGCAGAAATCACCATGCAAACTCACAAAGCCGATAGTTGCATGCCTTAATAAGAATAAGGGTTCCCTAGCCATATTCCTTTTAAAAAACAACAACGACATCAATATAACCCCATTTTAACTGTACATGTAAGTGGTTGGACACAATTAAATACACAGAAGCTTTAAAAATAACATGCTGGCCAGTCCTGGAATGATTTGAGGACTACAGTCAGATTTCCTCCTGGATCTGGGTGGAGATGTTGGTCGAACGAACCTAGATTTCCCGTTCACCATTCCTATGCTCTCAATATCTCTTGCTGCAGTGAGACATTCTTGCCATGGAAAGATACAAATTGGACTTGAGGCTCACCAAAGTAATATAAGCGCCTTTAAGTCATGGTGGGACTGAAATATCACGTCTCGTGGTGATCGAGATTGTACAGAACTCAAAAGTGGTTACTGGTATGCACGTAGAAAACAGTGACATGGGTTAGTCCTGAAGTTAAATCATGTTTAAATAGAGGCCATTTTTTGTTGTTTCTTGCTTACTGTGTTCCAAGGTGTAAGTCAGTGCCAATCTCCCAAAGTTACGTGGTTGTTCGTGGAAAAAGTCAGCAACGCAAACTCCCATTCTGTAAGGACAGCCCACTATCAAAGGCCACTGTTTCACACTCAGAACCAAAGAGCCGTTTGCATGGATATGTGAAATGACTGAACATTTCATTTAAGGTTTAAGCTTCCTATTTATTGCAAGTATTGTCCTTATGATGATATGGCAGAGTTGAGCACAAAGCATCAGCTAACTACTACCTAGCACTTGAAAGGGCCATGATTTGGTTGGCCACCGGGCTGAAAGTGGACCATAACTTTAATGTAGTTACTATAGTGTAAAGTTTGGACAACAACAGAGGCAGTTCAATGACAGTCAGTCAGGGATGACCACGACTTGACTTAGAAATTCACCAAGAAACCAGTGACTTAGAAAATGATGTTCCTTGCTGATGACAATGACAGGGGAATGACCATGTAACTGTAAAAGGGTGGGTAGGTGTGTATTGATTTTGCAGCAGCCAATAGGTAAGATGAATTAGGTATGCTAACTCTGAAATATCCTATCCAATGTCCTGTGAGATTTGCATTAATAGACAATTCTGTGTCAGAAGTTTAATCTAATGTGATTCTCTGTGTTGGGGAACTCATGAAGTAAAATCATGCGCCTTTGAGTTTTACACTGAACAGAGTCACTTTTGGCATTTTGGAAATGTTGAATTTAGCTACATTTCCATCTTAAAATCCAAGTTCAGAAAACTGAGAGCTGGCTCCTCCCTTTGAATATACAATATTAAGGACATTTTCAACACAAAATTAGGATTTTCCCGAAAACATTTGACAACATTGTTTTTTCCTTACAATTATTACATATACAGTCGAAGTATCAATTACAAGAAAAAACGGGTTCATGTTGCAGTAACTAGCATAGTCTGTTTGGGCACACATTTAACAGACACTCTCATCCAGAGCGTAGTACAGGCGTGTTAGGGTTAAGTGCCATGCTCAAGGGCACATAAACAGATTGTTCACCTCGTCAGCTCAGGTATTCGAACCAGCAACCCTTTCAGTCACTGGCCCAACGCTCTTAACCGCTGGGCTACAACTTATATCCTATGACGTTCCTACATATAGGAAGTTAATGTCAAATGATAATTGGATTCATCTTTAAATGGACTATATTCAAATCAAATCAATACACCAGCAACAAAGTTGTTGCTTTGTCAACATCTATTGATCGTAGAAGAGTATATTCTCCATTCGGATTAGGTCCATGTCCAATCTAGATCACAGGGGGTAAGGCCTTGTCATATGAACTACACCGGGACACTATTCCATGAAGGTGACCCCAAACAGTCGGAACGATTTAGTTCATCCAGTCGGGGGCCAACACCTTCAACGCAAGCCAGGGAATTGGGACTTTGAGGGCAAGGCTCATGAGTCATGACTTTGATTCAGTTACTCCCGCGATTGGATCTGAATCTGCGACATTACAGTGTCACTGTGACATCCGTGTCACGTTGCCATGCATATTTCCTTGGCAAGGTGGAGCTGTCTCTTTCAGATAAATGTAGCAGCATTCATATCTGTTCTTAGCCTGAATTCAAATGGCATTCATTTGTAGAATGTGCAATCATAGAGCACGGTATTCTCTCCTAACCTTGCTATTCTGAACTGGTAATAGTGCAGCACCATCAATGGGCTATTAAGAGGGAAACGTCCATCTTCATGAAATAGCACCCAAACAACTCAAGCAGAGGGTGGAATAGGTTCCCTAAAAACTCCACATGACCGACCGATTGCTAAGTTATTAATACCTAACATGTTTTATGAATAGATTCTATAGTTGCGTGTTTTTTTAAGATGATATCTTTGCTTAGTAAAAAATACAATTTCACAAGAGGGGCACACAAACGTGTTCCATTCACAGTAACCCATTTGCTTATATGTTTTTGTATCTTTGAAAATAAAGTAAAGCAAACGGCAAAATGCTAAATATAGCTGAAGGTCCATAAAGGAAATATGAGGCCAGACTATTTGTCACAGGACACGTCACACACTACACGACCACAGTAGAACTAACCACTTCCAAAGCAAGACATGAGACTCGACACCAGGGCTCGCCAGCATTTCAAGTTTTAAGATTACGTTGTTCAATTTTCATATTTACTCTTTTAATGCGTTCCTAATCGGTAGAACAGGCATGACGGCTACAGGTCCCTCTTTCTTTTTACCTCCCTTTCTTCCTTCCCTCTCTGGTGTATCTTGTAACCTTTTATAATATCATCCCCCCCCCCCCCCCCTGTCTGTTCTCTCTTAACATCCTTGGGAAAACTCGAACTGGTCGGCTTTCTTTGTCAAAACTGCATAGTTCGACCGTCGGTTTACCCCCCCCGTCTTACCTCTCTAATCTCTCTCTGAATTTGGTTTCTGCCGCAGGCATATGGAATTAGCTGAAGGCCCGGAAACGTTCCTCTCTCCAACCTCCTACTGTATGGATAAGAGCAGAGAAGGGCCTAGATGGAGCACCTGCAAACTGTCAGTTGTTTTTCAAACCTGCTACTGCAGTGCCACGCCCTAAAGAACACACCTCCATCTGTCTGTCAGCCAGGGCCTTTCATCTGCCGTTGTAACAGCTCCATGGGTTTAAGCTCTTGTCCCTATTGGTCGAAGTAAAGACATTGTTGCCTATCTAGGAGATTTGGTTAGCCTATTGCCGGGTTACTCAAGTTGACTACACTAATTTGTCTGGCTGATTTACGTGATTGACAGGAATAATCAACCCATGAGAAGTCTCTTAAAAGTCACGGTTCAAACAAAACCAAAGTCAGTCTCTCCCAACGAAACGTGATTATTGAATCTATGAAATAAGCAACACCGATCATCCTAATCCGTCTCCAGGTTTGTGCATTATGTTCTAAAATCGCATCCAAGTAAACTACCTTTGCTGGAGCAACACACAATTTAGCAGTCATTGGCACTGTCCTGGAGACCCCCCCCCACCCCCCCCCCCCAAAAAGGAAAGAAATGTAAAAAAAGAAAATGTTTTACGTCAATTGTCTCTCCAGGTAGCTAACCCATGTGCTGTTTCTTATGTTCAATACATTTACATGTACATTGCAAATTGTTTGTTCATTTGTACCCTCTTTTTTTGTATATGTTATGTTTTTAGTCAGCTATAATGTCGGTTTAGTTTTTTTTGTCTTTTGTTTTTTCAACCCCACCCCTTTTAGAACATTTTCCTTATCTGATATTGTATATGATATTTTTCTCTCTGTGTGTTTTTTTTTCCTCTGGTGGCCGTCTTTCGTCGTTGTCGTCATTAAAAGCCCAGGTATCCGCCGATAGTGGATGCCAAGACGACTCCCAGAATAGTACAGCAGACGATGATCATGAGCTTCTTCTGCATGGGGGGGGGGGGACGGAGGGGGGACGGGACGGACAAGGCGGTGATGGTGTTAGCAAGACACAGGGAGACTTGTGATTGTATACATGCTACGGGACAGTTTTACGGTAAGGGACAATATCATTTATCTATACAACACATTAGTATGTACATTGTTCCCCAACCTATCATGTGTCTGTGGAGGTTGGTCGCTTGGTAATCACTGAGGCACTGTGTGACTGAGGGAGGAATGTGCTGTACATGAAGAGGTGGTGGATATTATTATTATTGTGTGTGTGTGTGAGAGTGTGTGTTTGTGTATACTCTTTAATAATATAGTTATGAGGGGGTGGTGGGCATGAACCTTTTATGATATGATTGACTGTAGGAGGATGCTGTGCCTATTTTAGTATGCGTGTCTGTGTGTTTATATGATGGCATAGGTATAGTATGTATATTAGAATGTACAGTATGTATACATCCTCATGTAGGTGTGGGGATGTGGGTTACAGCAACGTAACAGTGATCAAACATGTGGAAGACTATATGCGTATACACAATATATGCGTTAGCCCTGTTATATGGAGAGCCTGTGACTTACCTTGCGAGCCTGGCTCTGGTATTTGACAGCCTTCTTGGTGTCAGACACCGCTCGCTCCACAAAGTCCACGGAGTGCTCCACGTTGTACTCAATTCTGTCAATCATCTCTCCCTGTAAACAGCAAAAAGCACTGTCGTCAAAATGCAAGCGGAGTGAGGGGAATACCTTGTCTATTACCACTTTAAGTTAGCCTCAACCACATTGTATGCACATGTTTCCACCCCATATTTTTTTTTAAGGCTCAAGTGTGGGATCGTATTTCTGTTCTTTCGAATCCAAACAAAGCTTCCAGCACAAATATCAGCTGTTTCCTATTCATTTTTATTCTCGTTACAAAGTACAAAGTAAGTGATATTGATGAAGCCACTTATCGTCTACATGTTGTCTTCCATCGAAAGGATGGATTTTTAACATTGTGTGCTGCATAATGTTGCCAGAGGAAACAACAGTATTGGTATATAAATAATAATATATGCCATTTAGCAGACGCTTTTATCCAAAGCGACTTACAGTCATGTGTGCATACATTCTACGTATGGGTGGTCCCGGGGATCGAACCCACTACCCTGGCGTTACAAGCGCCATGCTCTACCAACTGAGCTACAGAAGCTACAGAAGGACCGAGATGAGATGAGCGTAGCTAAGTACCTATGTTTATTCATCATACACAATTGCATATTGTCCACGAGGAAAAGCCCCCAGAGAAAGAGAAGAATTGTCACTCAAAAGTGACAAAAAGTATTGCAGTTTGGATGAAATAATCCAACTCACAAACGGTTTATAGTGCGTGAGCTAAACTTAGAAACTATATTTCCCTGTTACCCAGAAGCAATTTTCTAATTCAGGTCGTCCTGATGAGAGTCATAGGCTCTTAGTGGAAGTCAACGGTCATTTCTTCACAGTGAGAATCAAAATTGGCAACATAATATTCTCATATTGTATCTCACATATCGAGATTCTATGTAATATTAACAAATGTTCTGTAAATGTGACAATATTTGAAAATGTAACTTAATTAAGTTGTCATCATTTGGGGAATACACTGTAGCATGTTACCAACACATTTAAGACAAAACAAGTATTCATGTGAGGTATTTTGTAATGCATTTTTTTAAAGTGCAAGTCTTTGCTATACCATTTCAACTTAAGTGCAACCACTGCGTCCAGCCACAACCCTGAACACACTGTAAGAACCCATTAATTAAGATAACTGAACACTAGCAGCAGAGAGCTGGCTACACTGATGACACTAGGATGCAAAAAGGCTACCGTTGTAGCCTGAGCTTATCTGAATGGCTACACAGCATTTCTCATTGGTGTGGAACTAGTCTAGGCAACAGTGTGTTTACTCCCAGTCTCAATCTAAACATATAATAATAACAGGGCCTTACATGCAACACTTCTCAAGTCTCAAAGCACAATTACTCAAATATGCCTGTGAACCCACACACCTGAGGCTAAATGTCATATGTTTAACTCTCAGCTCCAAATATCTGCCCCGTTCTCAGTCAATCGTGGCAAAAACCAAATCACAGTTGGACGGATTTCATTATGAAAGATGTAAGACTCAGTTTGAAGAAACACAGATTGCTTCAATGTTTTAATTTCAACATCACAAAAATGACTCCGATTCAAGGCCGATTCAAATCTGTTCTGTGCTCAACGTAAGGCTAATGGCCTAAAACTGGGCTTTTATTGATTCATTCGTCTTTAAAAAAAAAATCCAATAAAAACAAAGCTTTACCTGGCTCTCGACCAGCATGGCCATGTCCACAAACATGTCGTGCAGCTCACGGATGCTGTTCTCCAGCTTGATGATCTCGGTGTGTCGGGTCTCAATCTCATTCAGAGCCTGCTTGTCTATCTGAGAGTCCATCTTGATCTAAGGACCCAAAACAGAGGGTTGAGAAGGAGACCGAGGATGAGGAGAGAAGAGTATTCGATGTGTTCTTTTGCCACCTGTAATAATCAACATTCTTCTTCTGTTAAAAATCATATCAGGACTAATAATAGTCAACGTAGCAGTAGTTTATTGAATGCAAACGTGACAGATGTAGTAGCGAGTTAGCTATGACTAGCCACACAGGTTATTAGTGCCTGTGGTCCCCATGCCTTCACTGTGGATATATGTCTGCCATGGGGAATGGCCAGGCTCAGGTGTTGTACTCACATCATCGGTGAAAATGGCAAGCTTGCCACTCTCCAGCATATCCTCCAGCTCCTCGTTGGTGGTTGTTCTCCCAGCTGCCGAGCGCGCGCACACACACACACACACACACACACACACACACACACACACACACACACACACACACACACACACACACACACACACACACACACACACACACACACACACACACACACACACACACACACACACACACACACACACACACACACACACACACACACACACACACAATGAAATATATTGCCAACAAATTATCATAATGCTTTGCCTGATGCACTTACAGTTTAGTTATTTAAATCAACACATTTCCACCGTTTTAGTGCCAATTTGAAGCACAGCACAGATTCTGGGCAGTAATTAAAAAAGAGCATGTATCTCTAACCAGATGTCTAGAATCATCTAGATCAATTTAAAGCTCTAAGGTATCCTAACAATATGACTCAAAATGAAATAATATGAAAGGAAATACAGCTTTTAAATCAAATGTGCTGAATTACAATGAAGGAAAGTCTTCTGTTTTTGCAATCTGCATGACTATACAAATGATCATTGGCTAATATGTGGCCATCCCTTGTCTACCAAGTATCGTCTCAATAAACTTCAAATGCATCTATTCTGTTAAGTCTGTCCCAGTCTTTGAAAAAGACTGTGTCTGTGCATAATATTGGTTGATGTCTGGATCTCAGATGTCACTATGGCTGTGAGTTGTGTATGAAACACTTGCCAGTGTCTGTATCTGTGTACTTCAGTATTAAAAGGATACTCACTGTCTGTGAATTCCAGTCTGTCTCATATGAAGGTCAGTGGGGCTGCTTTGAAAATATCCTTACGTCTGCAAAGCCCATTTTTGTGTCTGCGCTGTTGGGTACCAGTGTATATTTAGTAAGAACTCTGGCTATTTCTTGTGTAAGATACTAACGTACCTCCTTGTCAGTCGGTGTTACCCTGTCTGCTGTCAGCATGTGTGTGTATGGCATTAGTCTTGTTGATTTATTACCAATCACTAAATCAATCAACCAATCAAGTGTGTTGTATTTGTGCAGCCATTTTAACAAAGTAATTGATAAAGAATGCTAAACTAAGTCTAGGCCTAACCCACCTTAAAAGAGAGAATCTATGTTGATAATGTCAATATACTGTAATGTCTGTGTATGGTTCTATTCACTATGAACTGTACTTGTATAGTATATCCATACATAGATACTAAAAAGTGCAATGTTCCTTAACTGACTGCCCCCCAACTGGCGGTGGAATCATTTGGCCCTCCAATTTTTCTGTAATTATGTTCCGGCCCCCCGACCATCCGCTCAACAGAAAATCGTCCCGTGGCTGAATCTCGTTGATGATCCCTGATATAAAGTATAGTATCTAATGTCAGTGGTGTATTAACTGTGCCCTATGATGGTGGTGGGCTACAGATACTCACTGATCTCCAGCTGTCTCTGGATACGGTCCTTGCAGCGGTCCCTGTATTTGGACTGCGTGGTGTTGTACTCGGTCATCACCTCTACAAACTTGCGTGACAGCGTCGAGTGCTAATGGACAGACACGGGGAGAACAGATGGGAGGGGGTTAGGGAGTGGCCACTGGAGAAAAGAAAATCCCAAATAAGGTCGATCAACACCATCTGATACTGTGATGATGCCTAATTGGCCATTTGCAGTGCACATCAATCTTAGCCTTGATGAAAATGGCAGAAACGCCTTCATATGTATGCACACATGCACCTCCATTCAAATAATGGTTGCTGCGTTAGAGATTTTGCTGATGCTGCAAAGTCAATGACAGTGGCAGTTGAATGTTCCGACCACCAGAGGGGATCCTTGAGTATCACTAAGCCTTGTGCATTGAATTACTGCCGAAAATAATACAGGCAGGGATCAAAGCAAGGATGGCTCAATTCTGTGTGCTGGGGGGGAAGGCCTGAGATCCAGCCCAGCAGTGTCTCCTTCTCCACGTGCCTGAATAACCCACTAACAATGCAAGGCAGAGAATAAGGGCAAGGTACACTCTTAGAAAAAAGGTGCTATCTAGAACCTAAACGGGTTATTTCGGCTGCCCCCATAGTAGAACTCTCTGACGAACCCTTTGGTTTCAGGTAGAACCCTTTACACAAATGGTTCTACAAGGAACCCCAAATAGTTATACCTGGAACAAAAAAGGGTTCTACCTCAAACCAAAAAGGGCTATCCTAATGGGACAGCCGAAGAACCCTTTTGGAACCCGTTTTTTCCTAAGTGTAGCTATGGTGAGGATGAAAGAGGGGCTGGATTAGTGACAGTGAGTCAGAGGATCAGGTGGTTGAGGGAGTCAAGAGCCTACAATGACAGATGTCCTTTCTGGCCACCTCTGAAGAACATTGGTTCACAGTGAGATGATCTGAATTTCAAATGAATAAACATTTGGGTGGTTTAAAAGAAAGTGGTGTTGTTTTGAAAAAAGGCACAATTCAGTGCACAGCTTGATTGAACGTTTAGGTTGGCTATACTGAGTATCTAGAGTTGTTCATGTGATCTGATATGGGAAATGTCACCTTTGCCATTGTACTTGTATTGGCATACTGTGGGGTCTGAAATGATTGACACTCCTTGATAATAATTCAAATACTGAACTATATTATATGCTCAAAAATAGGGGGAATTATATTATTTTATACTAATCCAATTGCTCAGAGAAAGAGATGACTTTGTTTAACAAGTAACATGATTTTTTTCTCTCAAAAAGATAGGGGTCCAAACTATTGAGACGCCTAAAGATTCGTATAAATATAGCAGTCAAAATGTATTATATGGCCCCATATTCCTAGCACACAACGACTACATTGTGGATAATCCGGAATGAATCGTGAATTAATGATGTCGCAGAGGGTCAGGAATCTTATACTCCTCTGCTATTGGTATGATTTTTGACCTTCTGTGACTGTCTCGCTCATCATTATTCCCACTTCATTCAGGATGATCCATAATCACGGTAGCGTCCACATTAATGAAGAAGTGTTTAGAAACATACTCTATTCTTATTTAGAATAAAAGTGAGTCCAAAATGACACCAATACATTATTTACCATTCATTTCTATCGGGCACAAAATGATCTGAAACACAACCAAACGGAACTACAAATGCATCCAACAAGTTTGTAGAGTCACAAGTTTGATGTAGAAATTGCGTGCTAAGAATATTGGACCAAATACTAAACTTTTGACGACTTTATTTATAAGAATCTTTAGGGGGTGTCAATCATTTTAACCCTTACCGTTTAGAGCAATTGTATTAGTATAAAATAACATATTCTCCAAATGTTTTGACCACACAGTACAGCTTAGTATTTGAATGATCTATTTTATACAGTCATTATTGCTCATCTTTATCAAGGGTGTCAATCATTTCAGACCCCACTGTATGTGAATAATGTTGGGTAGTTTTGCTGTGTCGCTCCTTGTTATACCACCTCCTTTTCACACTGCAGGGCAGTGGTGCGGCTTATTCAAATGTCCCACAGCCCTTTCCAGCAGTCAAATGACTAGTGGCCTCGAGGGTGAAATGTTAACACTATTTTTCATTCATTCATCATTCCATGGTGTTTCTATGTCAACCGGTTTTGCTATAGTTCAGTCTTCTGTGATGTCCACGGAGCAGAAATATAAACGCAACATGCAAAGTGTTGGTCCCATGTTTCATGAGCTGAAATAAAAGATGCTCGAAATGTTCAATACGCAACAAAACGTTTATTTCTCTAAAATGTTTGTTTACACCCCTGTTAGTGAGCATTGTAGCATTTAACCCATCCACCTGACAGGTGTGACATATCAAGAAGCTGATTCAACAGCATGGTCGTTACACAGGTGCACATTGTGCTGGGGACAATAAAAGGCCACTCTAAAATGTGCAGTTTTGTCACACAACACAATGCAAGAGATATCTCAAGTTTTGAGGGAGCGTGCAATTTGTCATGATGACTGCAGGAATGTCCACCGGAGCTGTTGCTAGAGAATTCAATGTTCATTGCTCTACCACGTCGTTTTAGAGAATTGGGCAGTATGTCTAACAGGTCTCAACTGCAGACCACATGTAATCACGCCAGCCCAGGACCTCCACATTTGGGTCCTACACAAGCGGGATCATCTGAGGGGAGGGGCACGGGAACTGAGGAGTATTCCTGTCTGTGATAAAGCCCTTTTATGGGGAAGAACTCATTCTGATTGGCTGGGCCTGGCTCCCAAGCGGGTGGCCCCTGCCCAGTCATGTGAAATCCATAGATTAGGGCCTAATGAATTTATTTCAATTGACTGATTTCCTTATATGAACTGTAACTCAGCAAAATCTTTGAAATTGTTCCATGTTGCCTTTATATTTTTGTTCAGTATATAAAATGTGTAATTTTAGGGTGCAAACTCAAAATTGAATACATTTCAACTCTATATCTGACAGGGTACAGGTGTCTTCTTTTTTAAAGCCCAGAACATGTGTGTGAGGTGTATAATTTGGTTTCAAAGTAGATTTGTTTAAACTACCAAGAAACACTCTATGTGACCCTGATTTAGCCCACCACAGTAAAAGGTAAAAAATGACTCTCCCTCCTGCCACAACTGATAACTGTTTGTCATTGAGCAGTTTGACAGTCTTTCACAATTCCATTCAGAGAATGTGGGGCCATCATAATTTCACTTCATATCCAAAGAATATACCTTTTGGTTTTTGTGTCACTCTAAACAAAGGCTTTTAAATCTGTTTCTATGTGAAAGGTAATTAGTCCTCATACAGACGTCAAAACCTAATGAATCTTTATCTGAGAATGTAGCTTCATTCACCATCACCGGTTAATTCGAGAACAGGTTACAACCTAAGCGGGAGAACCTACCCCAAGCCAGTGGAACATTTATCCTAATCTTCAATCATTACAGTCTGTAATCAATCACATTTCGACTCTAAAACACTTGATATATGCCAAGTTGTTTAATCTTAAAAGTACATTTGAATATATCTTTCATAGGGCCTTTCTTATGTGCTACATAATCACTTAGTTCATCAGTCATTGAAATGACATGATCAATTTAACATCTTTTCTATCATGTCAAAAGATAAAGGGATGTCAATGAGCGTTTACATTCAGTGGTGCATGACAGTCCATGGTCATGAAGGAAATCCCGCTTTTTTCTACTATATGAAGATGTATACTCTAGGCCTACGTAGTGGTGTTATGGGTAGGCATCAGGCCACATGGTACAATAACAATATGGCTTTAAATCCCGACTTGTATTCAAACAGTATTTGTTTTCGTTTTTTTTTCAAAGCCAGGTCTGCAAAGTGTAGTTGGCAGAAAGCTAAAGTTGTGGTGAGGCCGTGTATTCTCCGTCTTTATGATACACCAGCAGCTTTATGTTTGATCAACACCTTTTTGGTACTTGGCATCTCCTCAGTGGATGTGCAGAAGATACGAGTGAGTGACTCACCTGTGTCTTACGAATTCGCAGGTCTGCAGATGATCTGTTCAGCCCCTCCTCCTGCTCAATGCTCTGCTCGATTGCTTGGGAAAGAGGCACGAAACTGTGAGAAATAAACAATGGAACCGCCAAACGGAAAAGAGATTGCCCACCTCCCACTGAACTTCAGTCAATTACCTCCCCATCACAGTCAGGTAATATAGCTAGCGTGCTAATATGCTAACTTTTTGCCATCTTGGGTGGAGCAATTAGTATGTCATGGGCAATGTGCTAATGCTACAATTACAAATAGACCCAGGCCTAATGATAAAAGTATGCTGTTTTACAACAGATAGAGAGGTATTTTACTTAATGGGTCATTATATAGTACCAAACCTGATAGAGGGAATTCAGAACTGAGTTATGGCATAAATGGAACTTAATTCCCTTTTCATGTACTTTTCCCTCTAAGCGTATATTCTGACCTTGAACTTAAACCAGCTGTTCGTTTGGGGGGAGATCATAGAACTGGAGGTGTGGCAGAGGTGTGTTTACCGATACGCTGTATTCTGACCTTGACTTAATTCCCTTATAATTCTGCCACCTTTATGTGCAAGGAAATCATTAATAAGGTCGAGCAACCTGTCGGTTCCAAGTGGAAAAATATCTACTTCACGATAGAAATAACACCAATCTCCATGCACTGCAATTCATAAATTGATAAGGGCTATTGATAAGACCTAGGTAAATGAATAATCAGTTTGGATAAAGGGATTATAAATATACAGTACCTTCAGAAAGTATTCACACCCCTTGAGTTATTCCACATTTTGTTGTGTTACAGCCTGAATTCACTATGGATTGTGGGTTTATTTTACACCCAATACCAATAATGACATAGTAAAAACATGTTTTTAGACATTTTTGCTAATTTATTGAAAATTAAATAATGTAATATCTCATTTACATAATTATTCCCACTGCTGAGTCAATACTTTGTAGAACCACCTTTGGCTGCGATTACAGCTGTGAGTCTTTCTGGGTAAGTCTCTAAGAGCTTTGCACAGCTGGATTGTGCAACATTTGCACATTATTATTTTCAAAATTCTTCAAGCTCTGTCAAATTGGTTGTTGATCATTGCTAGAAAACCATTTTCAAATCTTGCCATAGATATTCAAGCCGATTTAAGGCAAAACTGTAACTGTGCAACTGAGGAACATTCAATGCCACCCTTACAGAAAAAAACATGATTTCACATGTGGAAAATCACATGATTTCATATAAAATGTCCAAAATAAAACCTGTGTTCATGGAACTTCACTTCATGTTATCACAGGTTGCTTTACATGTCATCACGTTACCACACTAACTTCACATATGATCACATGAAAACCTTTTTTTGTAGCACTTCACTTTATGTGGTTAGGGCCTCTTGGTAAGCAACGCCAGTGTGTATTTGGCCTTATGTTTTAGGTTATTATCCTGCTGAAAGGTGCATTTATCTCCCAGTGTCTGTTGGAAAGCAGACTGAACTAGGTTTCCTCAATGATTTTGCATGTGCTTAGCTCTATTCTGATTCTTTTTATCCTAAAACAAATCCTTAGTCCTTGCAGATGACAAGCATACCCATAACATGAAGCAGCCACCACCATTCTTGTAAATAAGTAGAGTGGTACTCAGATTTGCCCTAAACATAACACTTTGTATTGAGGACAAAAAGTTCATTTCTTTGCCACATTTTTTGCAGTATTACTTTAGTGCCTTTTTGCAAACAAGATACATGTTTTGGAATATTTTTGTCCTGTACAGGCATCTTTCTTTTCACTGAGTGCTTTCTTCCACCTCCGGAAAATGATTTAGGAAGGGCGCCTGTATCTTTGTAGTGAGTGGGTATATTGAAATCCCATCCAAAGTGTCATTAATAACTGCACCATGCTCAAAGGGATATTCAATGTCTGCTTTTTTTTTACCCATCTACCAATAGCTGCCCTTCTTTGAGAACCATAGGAAAACCTCCCTGGTCTTTGTGGTTGAATCTGTGCTTGGAATTCACTACTCGACATAGGGCCCTTACAAATAATTGTATATATGGGGTACAGAGATGGGGTAGTCATTTAAAAATCATGTTATGTGACTTGTTTAAGCACATTTTTAGTCCTGCACTTATTTAGGCTTGCCATAACAAAAAGATTGAATGCTTATTGACTCAAGACATTTCAACTTAAAATGTTATTCATTTGTAAACATTTCTAAAAACATTATTCCACTTTGACATTATGGGTATTGTGTGTAGATCAGTGACACGAAATCTGAATGTAGTCCATTTCAAATTCAGACTGTAACACAACAAAATGTGGAACAATTCAAGGGGTGTGAATACTTTCAGAAGGCACTGTAGGCCATTTTCAACACGAGAAGTTGCTTTTTAGGGGCAGTTGCTCTTTCAATCAAAATGCGTCAAAAAGGAATAGATTTCCTAAGTGTGAATTGGGCCCATCGTGTTGCTGACCACAAACCAAACATTATTTTCCAGTTGTGTTCTAAATGTGATGTAACTGTGTAAAATTCCCTTGATGCATTTAATTTGGATCAGCAAAACAGAGAAATAGCAGGATTTTGGGATGTCAAACTGTCAGTTTATGACATACTATCTCCTTTTGAACAAATACAATGTTTCCAAAACTATAAAATATTGATCCCAAATAACACATTCGGGGGATTCTGACAAGACCATTTTAAATAGAGGCAGTGTCCTTAAAAAGCTTTTGAAAAAAAAAGGTAATTCCTGTTACATGTTTATGGACAAATGTTGGGTTTCTCACAACTACGAGATAATGTGATTCCCAATATAATATATTGTGTACTGTATGTGATTATTCAAACATATTTTGTGCACCATTGTTTAACATGGGTTTTCTCTCTCTCTCTCTGTGTGACCTTCCCCAAGAGCATTTTCAAAAACAATAAAGAGAAAATGGAGAAATAAAAGAATGTCAAACAAAAGCACCAGATTATAGGACCTATTATATCACCCATAGTATAACATTTGCATTTGTGAATCATCTATGTAGGATTTGTAAAGGCTTCATTAAGCTTCATAAGATTGTCAATATAACTGTACAACCCACCTCACAATATCTCCACCTCTTAACCTCTTTTAGGCTCCCGAGTGGCGCAGCGGTCTAAGGCAAAGCAACTCAGTGCTAGAGGCGTCACTACAGACCCTGGTTCGATCCCGGCTGTATCAGCCGTGATCAGGAGTCCCATAGGGCGGCACACAATTGGCCCAGCGTCATCCGGGTTAGGGGAGGGTTAGAGGTAGGCCGTCATGGTAAAATAAGAATTTGTTCTTAACTGACTTGCCTAGTTAAATAAAGGTTAAATAAATCAAATTAAAATAATAACATAGAGTTCCCCTGTTATATTCCAGATGAATTGCCTCACCATATGGCGCACACTCTTCCTATAAATTAAGCCAACTTTGAGCCCACCTTAAATCATTAACAAAGGAGATTTCCATATTGCTGATTGGATGCTTTGTTGCTACTGCATGGTGCCCAGATGCCAATGTCCCATCACTGTTCATTACCTTTGATAGAGGAAGCCCTCTCTCAGCATCAAAGTATTTTGGGATGCAATTTAGAAGAAACAACCAGATGAGTGGGAGTCTTCAAGATTATTGGACTAAAATAAAGAACGAAGCTAGAAGAATGCGTCTCAGCACCTTTGAGTGAGCGGTTTCCTATCTGTCTTCAGAGGGAGCTTATATGTCAAATGAGATTAGTCTAAAACTCCTACCGGTATTTAAATTCTAGTCCCACAAATCAGACCTCTTGTGCACGTTTGTATAGTATCTTAGTAGTGGTCTATCAGCTGTGAGTGGGTTGTACACTGAGACCTTTGAGATGTGCCTCATGGTGCTTCAGGTATATTGGTATCAACTACACATAATAAGTATGATTTGTTTTAGTTTGTGTCTCTGAAATGATCCATTTTATGTTACGTATTCTTGACCTATCTTTGGTCTTGTATCTTGTGCAGTGCACGTGTGGTAATGTGGATAACGCAGGGCATCTATAGAGTACTTACCCACAGCATCTATGAGGTCATACAGTATCTCTCTACGATGGTTTCCCTATCGTTGCATAACATCCTGACCAATCCAGAGACGCTACAGTATAGTTGAGCATCTATCTTTAGTGGTGGATCTACGGTTGGCCAGCTACCTAGCTACAGTACAGCAGCGCTCCCCGGTGAGGCACTTCCTCTGGCTTGCTGCCTTTTCATTTTCCACTGTGTCAAGACTCAGCTGATTTGCATAATAATGCCAAGGGGGGGGGGGTCTCCTTAATGTGGTCTTTAAGCAAGGGGTTTACTTGTCTTTCAGTAAATATCAACACTCTACTTGGCTGGTTGAAAGGTCATTTGATCATTGTTGTTCTGCTGGTTAAACACTTTGTCTGGCTGGATGAGACAGGAGCTGCTTCTCTCTCCTGGACTGCAAAGCTACCGTATGACATACTCTACAAGGAAGCAGAGTAGTAGCATAGTGTAGCGGTCGCCTGTCAACCTAAGTTGATCTTTCACACGAGGTCTGATGGAAAATGGTGCATTTTTGGAGCGCAGTGTATAATGCAGCTTGGCATTCAATTCATCTGAATGTTATTACTTTTGCTGTACTGAAGGTGGTTGAATGCACCATTCAGTGTATTGGGAGTCTAAAGAGGTTGCTTCTTCATTTACAAACTAGACTGGTGAGCAACTATAAATGGCAGTTCTTATATTTGTAAAAAAGCATTTTCAATTTTTTTTTATGAGGCACAGGATAGCATTCCTAAGAAGGGCGAAAATCTAAATTGCTACACCATCAAGACCTATTACAGTTTTTAAAGGACATTGGTCAATTCTCACTTTATTAGTTATTAAGAAATGTTCAGCAAAGCAACATATTGCACCTAGAACCCGGTGTCAACTGATATGCGACCTGACATGCTGGCAGTCTGAGGGCAGAGGCTGGAGGCAGAGAAGGCGTTTGGATGACAAGAGTGATGTCTGCTCCATTGCGACTTTGCTTTCTACAATATGCCCCTTCGGGACAACCTATTTTCTACAACAAAACCCCTGAAGTATATTCTCTGTTCTCTACTGTATGTATAACTAGGCAGCTGACGAGCTGATTTAATTGCCAAATGATTTGCATATATTCACGTGTTCACAGTGGGTGGGGTTGAAATGTACAGTAATGGTACTGTAAAAAAATAGATCATTTGACAAATTCTGCATTTTTTTTCTGTATAGCGTCAAATCAAAGAGTGTCCAACATTTTTGTATGCTCTCTGTTGTGACCTTTACTTCCTACTCAATTATATTATAAATCTACCACATGAGAGAGACTGTTGTACTTACAAACGATGTCGCGGCTAAGGTTCAAACAAACACACACTTGCAAGACTGCAGAATGTTCTGTACACTCAACATATTGCAAATATTTGTCTGTGCGTTCGAGATACATGTGGAAAACTAAAACATGAAAAGCAGATCCATGTTTGTTGAAGGACAAAAACAGAAAGACTTTGTGGGGATTGCAATTATAGACCGATATGCACCATGACAGCAGTTTTCAGTGTGCATGTGCGAGCGTGAATGGGATGTGTGTTGGGGCGAATGGTTGGTTGGAACTCCCAGATAGATGAATTCACTGCTCGACCGCCACACATTAATGCAGGAATGTCCTTGAACTGTTAACTCTCAATGCAGTTAACATTTAGCCGTCTCAGCTTTGCTCTTAGCTATAATTCTCCCCTCATTAAAAATACAATTGTTGGAAATGATACACTGACCCCAGTTGACTCTTGTCCTTAACAAAAGTCCCCGAGACGCTCATTTGACGTTATTGCAGGGGGCCACTAGATGTAACAAATCTCTTTCTTTTTGCCCATCGTAACCATTTTGTTTTAGTATGTTGGGCCTGAAATCATGGGGACTCCCTTGAGGCCAAACACACTCTGATTTAAGGGGCTGATAAAGACTAAACATTGTCTTGTGTTTTTATTTGCGCTATAGAAATCGGCTGTTGCCATTACATAAATGTCTTTATCTGTCCATCAGTGTTCTAGTCAGGTAATCTAGTGAAGCAAGTGTTCTGGCTCTGAGCAAGTGTTTTAGTACCGAGTTCAGATTGAAAATGGAAAAAATATATAGGGTCGGGTTGACATCATTTCCTTCATAGCCAAGAGGTTCTAATCTTGTGTTCAACATCTAGCTGAGGCGTGGACAACTTAACTCCGTGCGGTATTGGTTGACATGGTGTTTTTCAGATGCAATGTTTCACACAACATTTTCCATTTTCATTTTATACTTACCTTTTAATTTTGAGCGAACTTTATTGGCTGTCTTCTTGATGTCAGCTGTGAGGTCCTCCAACTCCTGCTTGGTCTCTGAGATACAGAAAGAGAGACAGAATTATGCGACACTCAACATTGTGTTCCATGTTGTAAACATTATGGCAACGATATTCAGATATCGCAATTCACAACCTGTGTCAATTACAGTACCACTTATAAAACAACTTAGATTGTCAGTAAATTAATGTACCACATGTGAGTGATATTGCAAATACTCTTATGTATGTAACAGTATGCAAACATACAAGTGGGCGAATTGAGAAGAGATATCGTATGTGTATAATCAGTTTATTCATCAGTTTTATTATCTTGACTAAGAATATGGGATTGTGTAGTCAGTGTGTTAATAAGCCTGTGTGTGGGACTCAGCTGCAGTGTTTTAAAGTCAGTGTGTTAATAAGCCTGTGTGTGGGACTCAGCTGCAGTGTTTTAAAGTCAGTGTGTTAATAAGCCTGTGTGTGGGACTCAGCTGCAGTGTTTTAAAGTCAGTGTGTTAATAAGCCTGTGTGTGGACTCAGCTGCAGTGTTTTAAAGTCAGTGTGTTAATAAGCCTGTGTGTGGGACTCAGCTGCAGTGTTTTAAAGTCAGTGTGTTAATAAGCCTGTGTGTGGGACTCAGCTGCAGTGTTTTAAAGTCAGTGTGTTAATAAGCCTGTGTGTGGGACTCAGCTGCAGTGTTTTAAAGTCAGTGTGTTAATAAGCCTGTGTGTGGGACTCAGCTGCAGTGTTTTAAAGTCAGTGTGTTAATAAGCCTGTGTGTGGGACTCAGCTGCAGTGTTTTAAAGTCAGTGTGTTAATAAGCCTGTGTGTGGGACTCAGCTGCAGTGTTTTAAAGTCAGTGTGTTAATAAGCCTGTGTGTGGGACTCAGCTGCAGTGTTTTAAAGTCAGTGTGTTAATAAGCCTGTGTGTGGGACTCAGCTGCAGTGTTTTAAAGTCAGTGTGTTAATAAGCCTGTGTGTGGGACTCAGCTGCAGTGTTTGGGCTGATTTATTACCGCTGCAGTGCCATTCATTCAGTCACTGGAAACCAGCTCAGCCCTTTCTGTCTCTCCTCTCCTCTCCTCTCCTCTCCTCTCCTCTCCTCTCCTCTCCTCTCCTCTCCTCTCCTCTCCTCTCCTCTCCTCTCCTCTCCTCTCCTCTCCTCTCCTCTCCTCTCCTCTCCTCTCCTCTCCTCTCCTCTCTTCCTCGCCTCCCTCCCTCCCTCCCTCCCACCCACACACTTCACTTCCTACAGTACCTCATCCTCTCCTTCCTTCGCACCCGTAATTCCCTCAATCACTCCCTTCTCTATCGCCCCACCTCCGCAAACACCCCAACACTCTCGTCTAGTCTAGTGCAAAAGTCTGTTTTCCAGAACACTCCACCAACAAGAAGACTATCTCCTAACACATAATTAACTGATAATAGAAACTCATATGCATAATTTGTTGATCTACAATAAATGTATAACGTCTACCCATGATTATACATAACTAATGAGTTAAATGCCGGCATGTTTCTCTCGTGTTGTAATTTGGCTGTTGGCTCAATAAGAAAGTTTGCGCTTTACCTAAGATAAGAGTTTTCACAAGAGTGCAGCACCTAAATCCTCTGGTTAATCTTAAAACATGGGCCTTGTAGCCTCGTCCCTCATGAACCATAAATAAACAACATATCTAATTATGTGAAGCCTGGAAGTACACTCTTAGAAAAAAAGGTGCTATCTAGAATCTAAAAAAAAGTCAGAAATGAGCCGGAAATTGGAATTGTTTACAATGAATCATTCAACACGCGAAAATAATATAATTTAAAATCACATTTTTGTGGTAGAAAAGGATATTCATCATATAGACAACAGTAGGCTGCTACAGGCATACAGTATACTAACACTGCTCTCTAGCATTATTATGTGCATTGAAATGTAGGGACTGTTCTGTCCATCACAAGTAAATCAAATGAGATATTTACAGGAAAATGAAGATAACCAGTCATTTGTATACAGAAAACACAGATAGGAGAATTATCTTTCAATGTACTGTATCAGCAAGGAAAGCCATTGTAGTTTTGTGATATTTGATTGGGGTATATTTAGAGTTAGTTAGTGCCAATTACCCTGTAATTACTGGGCAATGTTTAGGTGCTATCAACAAACCAATCAGATGCTAACAAGTGCCTGTCTGGTACTTCATGCTGTAGGTAAACACTGGAAGCCTTGCTTGCTGGGTTGCGTTTTGTTTTGAATCCTGTGCTGTTTTTGAACTAATTGTTTGTGTATTACATGTGTCCTGTAGCTACTCTCTGCCTCTGCACTTTACCTGTCTATCGATTGTCCCAAAAGCAAAAAGGGTCCTATGTTACTGAACTGGCAACTCATATATGCACACAACGACACCTCCTTGTGGGTCAATACTGTTGTCTAGGACTAGCATCCGTGATTTATATTTCAAAACACATGAGCTAGCTACAACACAAAGCCATTTCAGTTGAAAGATTTAGCTTTTGCCCTCTAAGAAAAAACCCTGAACCCTAACCTATAAGGCATTTTATGTGTGTACGTGTAACTGGATGTAGACTACAACTAAATAGCTTACTAAATATTTTGGCTGCTGTGTATTGCCTTCCGTTGACAGGTCCGCCCTGTCCTTGTGTACACCCTGTGTGTAACGTGATAGGTGAATTCAGTGCTCGACTCAAATGGAGGGATTCCTCTGGATTTCACTATACATTATGGAGATGCCCTTCGGCCATGATTGGAGAGAGGCATGAGATTTAAACATGTCCCCGTTGCCAAGTCCACGGTGTATTATGAATAACTACAGGCTACAGCGTTGGGTTTCCAACTGATGATAAATGAATACGGTTTCTCTCCACGGATTTCTTCAGTAAGCAACTACACTTCCCAGCATGCATTATTCAAGGGAGTACACTGGAATGCATTTTGTATCGTCCACTGACTGCCAAACATTATTTGGAATGGCTTGACATAGGGATTGGCCAAATTTAAGCTTTTGGTTCATTTTGAGGATATACATGTAATATTAAGCTTGAACACATGAATATAATTAAAAAAACATAACAGAAACAGAAATATGCCAGCAATTCTGTCGGGACAACATACTTACTTACTGTCTGAGTTGTAATATTTAATATAATCAATAATTACAGTGAATCTAAAGATATTATGTTTCTGTGAATAAAACTATAGTTTTGGCAAGTTGGTTAGGACAACTACTTTGTGCATGACACAATAATTTTTCCAACAATTGTTAACAGACAGATTATTTCACTTATAATTCACTGTATCACAATTCCAGTGGGATAGAAGTTGACATACAATAAGTTGACTGTGCAGCTTGGGAAACTCCACAAAATCAAGCTTCTAATAGGCTA